>NC_091752.1:24491043-24788543 GCF_043380555.1 Nothobranchius furzeri | reverse complement strand
TCCAGCACGTTTCAGTGGATTTTCCTGCTTTAACAGGTTAGATTAGCTGTTAAGCAGCTCAGCTATTTGTTGCTGATTAAAACCAGGTGTGTTGAAGCAGATAAATCTCTAAAACATGCTGAATACTAGCTCTCGGGCCGTGGAGCAAAACCCTGCAGCTAATCTGATGCTATGGCTAATGGCTACTTACCATTCAGAGCTGGTTCTGTTGGGTCGGTTCCGGTAATTTCAGGCAACTCACAAGCTCAAAACAATAAGGCTCAGGTCCGCTTGTCTCCTCCAAATAGACTTGGACCCTTTCTTCTCGAGTGTCTGGGTAAGGAGGGGGAGAAACGTCCTCCACTTCTAATAACTGCTCAGAGTGAAGGGAGCTAGCATCGTCTAGTTAGCCATCGTCTTCGTCACTGCCGCGGCTCCGCCCTCTCGGTCCTCCAGGCAACGCCTACTAATGTTGCAGTTTTTAAAATTGATACGTGGGTGGAGTAAGACTCTGAGGAGGACATTACCACGTCTTTAAATGGGTCTATATTTTGGGCCATTCCCATCTGTACCTGGTCGGCCCTGCCCGGATAGCTCCAGTTGGCCCCAGCCTGGCCCAGTTGATTCCACACATCCTTGCTTTAGGTATGCAAGGAATGCAGTCGGTATGCAAGGAATGCAGTCAGAGACATTTTCAGCCTCTAGGTAATCAGCATGATAATGAATGATAATGAATTGAGCATGCCCTAAGCCCATGTGGGCTGATTCGATCCACCAATCAGAGGCTTGCTGTAATGGAAGGTGTGAATTTGCTGTCAGCAGTGTTGGCCCTGGTCAGCCTTAAGCAGACCACCTCAGGCTGAAAAACAGTCTTGTTGCACCCTGAAAAAAGGCAGGCCACCAAGATATGTAAGCAAGCTATACTATCAGGGCCGGGCCGACCAGGTACAGATGGGAATGGCCCATTTGTTTTTTGTTAAGTTGCCTAATAATTATGCACAGTAATAGTCACCTGCACACACAGATATCCCCCTAAAATAGCTAAAACAAAAAACAAACTAAAAACTACTTCCAAAAACATTCAGCTTTGATATTAATGAGTTGTTTGGGTTCATTGAGAACATGGTTGTTGTTCCATAATAAAATTATTCCTCAAAAATACAACTTGCCTAATAATTCTGCACTCCCTGTGTGTGTGTGTGTGTGTGTGTGTGTGTGTGTGTGTGTGTGTGTGTGTGTGTATATATTATATATATATATACATATATATATAAGGGCTGCACAATATATCGAAAAATTATCGTCATCGCGATAACAGGACGTGTGATAGGCCCATCGCAAAGCACGTCAAAAATGGCGATAAATGTTTGGTTCAAACATTTCCATCCATGTCATACATCAACTTTTTGTAAACCAGCTCTGTTTTTTATGCGGAAGTATTATTTGACTAATCAAATGCAGCCCTTCTGATATGCGGCCAATCAGATGGGTCTGTTCACGTAATACGCCCGCCCCCTACGTAGACCCTTAGGATGGGTGGAACGCAACACCCGAACTGAGTTAGCAGCGCCGTTCCCTTGTTCGTCATACTGGCTCAGATTAACGAACGCACTTTGTGGTAAGGTTTCTGAAATCAGCGCTGCTTTCAAACGTGAACGTGAGTCCGCTCAGTGTCGTTAAGCAGCTGATAGTAACTGGGCTGACTCCGACACGTGCCAGTGAACCAACCCGCCTTCATGTTGCTAGTGTTCCACCCGGTGGTGACGTTAGCACCAAGCTCCGGTTAGCTTCCAGCTAAAATGCTACAGCACTCTCCTCCCAGTCGCACCCTGCTAAAGAGGGCCTGGAAAAGTTCCCCCACACATCAAAGTGATTTTTCATTTATGAGCTTTTATAACCTTGTTGATCAGGATAGTTGATTTGCTGCTGCACATAAACTGTCAGTCAGAAGCTCTGCTAGCCGGTTATCTTAAGAGGAGCTAGTTCAATTTGTTAGCATGTTATCAGAATCATAGTTGCAGTTTCATCATCTGAGCTGCTTTTTAAGATCTAGGTAAACTTGTTCAATTTGGGGTTAAAACCAAACGTTTTCACATATTTTCCATGTAGTTTTTTGCCAGTTCCTCTTCTGAAAGGTAGACAATTGTTTTTCTCTTTCCCTCAGAAAATCTTAATATTCTCCTAGTTTGGCCCAGCACAGTTCACTTCCCAATAGCAGCAACAGCCTTATATCATAACCACATATGTGGAGAAAATGCTCAGTAGCAATGAGAGAATTTGGTGTTACATTTAAGTGATGTTAACTATTATTTAACATTTAAACTTATTTTCAGATTTTTTTTTATTTATTCCAAAAACCCTGGTAAGGGATGTTTTTCTGTATTTGGAGCATCAGAAAAAGTTTTATGGTGGAGGTGATGTTTTAAAGTCACTGAGAAACTGCATGCATGCAGTTTGTTGTTTTGCTGCTAATACAGTAGCAGGTGCAGCTGCATATTTTTTCAATAAAAACGTTATGTTGTAATGGAATTCATGCATTAGTTTTTGTTTGCTTTGAACCCAGAGCAGACGTCACACGCCAGATGACATCAACACTGCATACTTTAGTATTTGTTCATTTATCGTGAGTAATATCGATATCGCAATATTAAGCACTGTTGTCGAATATCGCAGGTTTTCCTAATATCGTGCAGCCCTAATATATATGTATATACATGCATATATATATATATATATATATATATATATATATATATGTGTGTGTGTGTGTATATATGTGTATATAAACATGTAAAAACATGTATATATGTGTATGTAAACATGTGAAAACATTTGTTTTTAACCCCAAACTGAACAAGTTTACCTAGATCTTAAAAAGCAGCTCAGATGATGAAACTGCAACTATGATTCTGATAACAAGCTAACAAATTGAACTAGCTCCTCTTAAGATAACCGGCTAGCAGAGCTTCTGACTGACAGTTTATGTGCAGCAGCAAATCAACTAGCTGGAAGCTAACCGGAGCCTGGGGCTAACGGTGGGTTGGTTCACCGGCACGTGTCTTGAGTCAGCCCGGTTATTATCAGTGCTTAACGACACCGAGCGGACTCACGTTTGAAAGCAGCGCTGATTCCAGAAACCTCAGCACAAAGTGCGTTAGTTAATCTGAGCCAGCATGACAAACAAGGGAAGCAAACGGAAAGCGGGGGCGGAGCGCAGATAGTGGAATTTTGGGGAAAGGGTCTACGTAGGGGGCGGGCGTATTACGTGAACGGACCCATCTGACTGGCCGCATATGAGAAGGATTACATTTGATTGGTCAAATACTTCCGCGTAAAAAACAGAGCTGGTTCACAAAAAGTTGATGTATGATACGGATGGAAATGTTTGAACCAAACATTTATCGTCGTTTTTGACGTGCTTTGCGATGGGCCTATCGCACGTCCTGTGTTATTGCGATGACGATAATTTTTCGATATATTGTGCAGCCCTAATATATATATATATATATATATATATATATGCATATGTGTGTGTGTGTGTGTGTGTGTATATATATATATATATATATATATATATATATATATATATATATATATATATATATATATAATAAATCACCTTTAGATATCAGTCACCGTCAACTAAATTCTTTAAAAATCTGTATCGGCCTTAAAAAAACCATATCGGTTGGCCTCTACTTGGCTGGCCCTGAAACGGCCCAGAAAGTGGTCTTTTTGGGCCAGCCTGATGAAATGGAGACATGTGCATGCTGTGTAGAAAGTTTGGACACAGCGCTATGATCAAACTATAATCTTTGTGTTCATTTAACATCACTTTTTTTTTTAACATGGAAATGGAAGCAGGAACTTAATTAATGTAAGGGACAGAAAAGCCAACCGGTGAAAACGCGAGTGCACCACTTGTGTGTGTGTGTGTGTGTGTGTGTGTGTGTGTGTGTGTGTGTGTGTGTGCGTGCGCGTGTGCGTGTGTGCGTGCGTGCGTGCGTGCGTGCGGCCGGCCAATCGGCCGGCCGGCCGGCTCTAATAATGACCCATTAAGCTTGCTTCACAGGAACACGGCTCAGCCCGTGTATTTTAAACTGCCGTGTTGTTGTTATTGCCGTCATCTGTAAAGCAGCTGGAGATGATAAGGTTTGGTCTGGCTGAGCAGAGCAGAGAGATTAGACGTTTATCACGGTGACCAGAAGGAGAAAGGAAGATGAGTTTGGGTCTGTTTGAAGATCTCTGTGTGATTCTGGTTGTTTCTGAAAAGTTACGTTCTTCAAGTAGCTTTTCATAAAAACTTGTTTAAGCGAGAGAGGCTGTAAAAAGAAAATAAACATCAGCTGTAAAGTCGTGCACTTCCAACCACACCAGAAATGCTGATTTAGCAGGTTTTAAAGGACGGCTCTCACCAGCTGTTGGAGGAAAATATGATGTGATTTTCTTGTAGATGCTGACGAGGCACCCGCCGGAGAGGGAAGCGGCTTAAGTGTGTGACTCTGTGGGTTAATTGAAATAACGCCCAGTGCTCAGATTTACATTTATATTGTTTTGGTTTTGTTTTTAGACTTGGTCTCACCAAAAACTCTCATCCCTTCCCGTAGACGGTGGGTTCAGTGCAGTCTCGTGTCGATGTGATGCATGATCCTTTATGGGTTATCCTGTGATGTCCTTCTTCATATAGAGAACACTCTGTACTCCCAGCATAGTCAGGACCAGTCAGATCAACCATGTGATTTATGTTTGCAAGTAACAAGAGCCTGAGATGTAATATGGTTTAAAAGTGGTCAAGTGTCTTAATGGCTACACCGCTGTCTCTGCATTTTATAAAAACCAGTGTTGGATTTGAGTTTTCCAGTTTATTAGTCACTACATGAATGATCAGCTAATTTTTTGACCCTGTCAGGCGTCCTTCCTTTATTTATTTATTTTTTACTGCCGCTGTATTTGACTCATCACTGCCCCCTAGTGAGCAGCTAAGGAAGGGAAACAATTTGCAAGAATGTGTTAGGGTTAGTTGTGTCTGTCAGCTGGAGAGCCAGCAGGATTGTTTTAGGAAAACATTGATCTGTTTATCTGTGGCACCATCAGGAGTGGTAAACTCTACATCAGGCTTGTCACAAACATTTATAGTAGTCTGTTTTGATGGTAGTCCCTTATTTTATTAGCTGTTGTGTTCAGGCTCTTGCTCTGTGGGACATCTTAAACTTAGCCTTGTGTTGTTTCGGTTGACTTGATGCCAAAACGCTTTGTTTTCAAAGGAAGACGTGTCCCTAAGTGATGTTTGTCAGGCAGCTGTTTGAACACATGCAACCCATCAAGATGACAGGAAAACCACGAGAGTAGGAGAAAAGAACATGGAGACCTTTGCATGAATTAGGATGGTATGAGGAAGATTACAAACAAACATAGAGAGTGGTTTGTTGATTTTCAGAATTCAATCCTGCAACAATAAGCATGAAGAGCATCGTTGCTGTGGAGTTGAAGGAGAAACGACAGATATTAGGTGAGAATGAAACCTCGTTTTTGTTTTTGATTTAAGAGTTGACATCAGCGTGCCGATTGGTGTCTCACTTCCACGTGAGGAATGCAAACGGGACATATGGGATGGGTCGAGAAGACCTAGGTCTGAAAAAGAGGGAGGGATGGACACTTGAGATCCGATAGGCTGAGGTTGGTTTAGTGTCGGCCCACAGAATAAAACGTAACGCTCGTTCTGTCCTCCTGCATCAGACGGGTTTCTTCATCTCAGCTTTAACGCTTCTCTCAGTAAGTTCTTTTGTGGGCTAAGTGATGTTACAACATTGTGCTGTGTGTGTGTGTGTGTGTGTGTGTGTGGGGGGGGGGGGGGGTATACGTGTGTATTGTTTATAAAGTAAATTTCACAGCTGCTTCACAACTTCACCTCAAGTTGTCTTTAAGCAGCTTCTGCTCCCTAGGCTGGGTTATTTTTCTCTTATTAGTGAAGCGTGTCCAGCGTGTTACTGCAGCTGTTAGAGATGATGTGTAGTTTTTACCATTCATTTCAGTAAATATCCATCAAAATGGTGTTGAAAAGGAATTAAATGATCAGTTGTTGAAAAATATTGGCCGCTACGTAGGGCTGGGCGATATGGCCTAAAATCAGTATCACAATATATTGAGGATTTCACCTCGATAACTATAAATGGACGATAACTACAGGTATGTGTAGAAACAAAAGTTGTCCACTAGATGGGGCTGTCATGTATTACTTGAGTCATATTTTTACGTGACTCAAGGTGGTACAGCTTCTTAAAGGGACATGAACGTTGCCAACCTACACACATCTTTTCTTTTTTTTAATTATCAAATTTATTGGCATGGGAAAAATTCTCTTAAGAATCACAGATTTTGATAATGATACATTTTCGATATATCGCCCAGCCCTACGGCTACGGAATATATAACCATAGAAATCAAGTCTAAAATGCACGGGAGTGGGTCTAAAGCCTGGTTTATGCTTCTCCGTCAGCTCCGCAAGGGACAGACACGCACGGATTGACGGAAGCATTTTGCTCTCATACTTCTCAGTCTCCTGGAGAGTGTTGCAAAGCAATTGCCCGGCAGGACCACAGAGGGCGTAGCACTGTTCTGTGGTATCCTGTCATGTATCAGTCCAAGATAGTGTGTTTATATTGTGTTTTTTGTGTATATAAGAGACTTTTAACATGGACATATTTGTCTCTCATTCTCCCACTGCTTCATGCGCTCCCCACCTCTAAACCCACGTTTCCTGTCATTTCCGTCCAGAAATAAAATGCTTGCTGCGCATCTTTTCACTCCTCCAGTCACGGGAGAATTAAACGTTCATATTTTTAGAGTTTTTTCGCGAGGTATTCTTCAAGCTGCTCCGTGTCTGCCGCTTGTTATCCTCGGCTCTCTTTGCAATGGCGGCGCTGTAAACAACAGCGGCGTCCTGACCAATCACAAGCTTGCGTAATCCGTCTCGTTCGACGGATGTTTAAAAAAGTGGGCTCGACTCCGTACGTACTTGCGTGCCCTACGCAAGGACGGATAATGGCGTTGCGTGTCTCCGCACTGACGCAGACGGAGAAGCATAAATCAGGCTTAAGGCCCAATCCCAATACTCGCACTTGCACCCTTCAATTGTGCGTTCCCGGGCAGGGGTGCGAGAGCGTAGGGTGTCCCGATTCTCAATTGCGGAAGTTGACCATGCCCCCATTGCACCCTCAATCTGCACTTCACCCAAGTCTGCAGAGATGCGGACCTCGGGCAAGGGTATTACCCACAAAACATTGCTGCAGGAGAAAAGGCTCAAGTTCCTTTCATTAAAATAAGTATTTTCTAATTAAATTATTTAATTTTAAGACGATTAGTTGATGCTCTAAAACTTTTAGACAAAGCAGCAACGACAACGGATTATAAAAGAACGGATAACGCTCGAAACGCACGGATTCTTCCTGATGTAAGACTTGTAACAAACGGTTACAAAACTTGCATCATTCTTAAATTTAGTTATTTTACACATTTACCGCTTGACTTGTTGCCGTGGATGAAAGGATGTTAGATGTGTTTATTTTGCTAAAGTTTGCACTCCTCAGGGCTTTTTGACCCTAATGGGCATCCGTTGGTAAGGTCTTACTCCAACACAAAAATACTGCTTGCTTGCAACAATTTAGGTATCTACTGCCCCCTATCGCCAGGAAAAATACACACCGTCACTTTAAGGTTCAAATGTTTCCATCATCACGTCTGCCCAGATGTGTAAAAAATAATCCAGCTGACGGCCAGTTTAATGTGAATTTTTATCCTCATAAATTTGCAAACTCTTTGCACGAAATGGGACTGCAGGTAATCTTTTTGACTGATTATTTGGTTGTGGACTGCTGCATCCAAAGGTGCATGAAGGAACATCATCACAGGCTCTTGCTCTCAGCAGCTGCTAGACTCTAACCATCACTACTCCCAATAAACAGATTTTACATCCCTGCTGCGTTTTGTGATTCGCACAGTTTCTGCTTTTATTCTTCTCTCACTCATTTGCTCAGTTTTCCACAAATTTTGCAACTTCCTGTAAATATTCTGCTAGGATTTTTACACTGAATTTAAATGTTTTAAATGTGTTGAATTCAGTTCAATCCTTTAATTGTTTTTTGCATGTTTGTTTTGTTCACTGTAAATCATTTAATTCTTAATTTTGTTCTATTTTTTTTATTTACAGTTATGATCAACTGTCAAAACAAAACTGGAGATCTTAAAACTTACCAAACATGAAGATAAAGATTAAAAGATTATCCTGCTTTTGTAACTTTGTCTGGATAAAAAACAAGGTGTGAAGTCATTAACCTAGAGCAGATGTTTATAATGCAGTGAAAAACAACATGTCCAGCCTGTTATTTACTGCATTAACCCTCTGGGGTCTATGGACGCGTATACGCGTCTTTTGAACAGATCTGATTTGGGACGCCGTAGCAGCAAGACTCCGCCTCCTCGAGTTTCAATTTCAGTGCAAGTTTAAAAAGGAGATTATAAACTATACCCCAGGTTTAAAATTTTGTTAACAGGCCTCATACAAGCGGAGTTATCATAAACTAAAAAAACAACTTTTTTTAGACAGAAGTTGTACTTATGAGCTGTCATGGAGCGCTGAAAACTGAGAGATGGACATTGATGGAAAACTTTAGATATTGGAGCGATCTGTGACAAAGACAATTATTCAAATGTAGTTGAGTGGGTTTTTCTGTATAAATGAGGATGCATGTCTTTCAGGTCATTGCAGGCCTGGTGCCAACCCCGTCGAACCCTGAACACAAACCCGGGACAGTCTGAAGCATGACGGCCATCAGCGCACCTCGGGACAAGTAAGAAGTTATTTTAACAGAGAGGAAGTCATCTGTGTGTCCAGCAGCGACCCTCTGTTTGAACATCTGCATGTTCTAAATGAGGCTCGGACGACTTGTTTGTTGATGTAGAGATGAGCGACTTGACTGATGTACTTTCATGTGGGTTTCCTGTCCGTGTTTTCCCAGATACAATGCAGTATGGATCATCTTTTTCATCCTGGGCTTGGCGACTCTGTTACCATGGAATTTCTTCATGACGGCAACAATGGTGGGATTATTCTCCTGAACGAGAGACTTTAAGTCGATGGAGGAAAACACTGAATTGAATTATGGTTTAGTCATTTTGAACTATTCGACTCCATTTAGCTTTTTAACTTTAAAACAAACAAAGATTATTTGTTTACTTGTCAGTACTCAGGATGTCAGAAGGAACTCCAGTCTGGTGGATTAATGTTGCAATGGTTTAGTCTCTCTAATTCAAGTCATTGTATTCAGCACAGTGGGCGTTAAGTGTATAAAATGTGGCGTTAAAGTTAAGCTAATGAGATGATGTGAGCACACCCTGACTGGAAACAGTTGGCATGGAGCTTAAAGTTGGAAAACCATTTGTTTAATATATTTATGATAAACTTCTTCTAGTAAATGATCTTTTTCTCACTACACTGCAAAAAATAAAATCCTCAATTTACATCAACATGACCCAAACCTGTGACTTCATCCTGCTGTTAAATAATGAGAACCATCTAACGAGACTGCTTCCTCTTCCTCCGTAGTACTTCACTAAACGACTCAAAGATGCCCCCGCTAACGTCTCCGCAGCTGGAGTGGCCAACATAACCATGGGAGACACTCGCAATGTCCTGGAGTCGAAGTTTAACAGCGTCATGACGCTGTGCGCCATGGTCCCTCTGCTCATATTCACCTGCCTCAACTCCTTCATACATCAGAGGTGATCCCATATTTAGGCTCTGTGTGAATTCAATAACTCATAAAAAGGCAGTTAAGCTTATTTGGGTATGAATATTTTCTTTAGACCAATTTCTAATCAATGGTTGCCAAGTTTTTAAAGCATTCTTTTAAGGTACTTAAGTCCCATCAGTCATCATCACACACTGGTAAAATGACATCTCTGCATTTGACCCATCCCCTTAGGGAGCGGTGAGCTGCAGAGGTGGCTGCGCTCGGGAACTGTTTGGTGGTTTAACCCCCCAATCCAACCCCTTAAAGCTGAGTGTCAAGCAGCAAGGCGTTGGGTCTCATTTTGGTTTGATTGTGGTCTTTGGTATGACCCGACCGGGATTTGAATCCCGATCTCCCAGTCCTGGGGCGGACACTCTACCACTAGACATGTGAGGAGGTTAAGGGGTACTGTGCAGTTTTGGCTTGCTTTTAGCACCCCCTAGTGCCTGTTAGTGAAACCAAAAGTGAAGCTTATCTCCTCACTGTGTGTTCATCTTTAAAGAGACAGTGTATAACTTTTCACTTTAATCTCAGGAAACATCCATCAAAACGTTGAAAATGAATAAAATGATGTCCAGCTGTTGAAAAATATTGGCGGTTTCGTACCATGTAACGATAAAATTCGCATCTAAAGTACATTGTGCGCGGGTGTAGTGTCTTTGAGGGACACCATATTACGTTTCCTACTGGCTGACTTGAGGTCCTGCGCCTGTCGATGACGTCACGCTAGATGATTGGCTGAACGACCGTACGACTTACAGAAGTTACGTTCACCACGTTCACAAACATTTGGGCAGTAAAAAACATGAGTTTAGTGACAAAACTGCTAAACTCTTTCCGAAACCCACGTGAAAGAACAGAATTGAAAAAGAGATGCATTATACTTTGCCGAGCGGTATTGCCGTAGTACGACAACATCACTGGCAGGTGCAGGAACCCGAGCAGATTCGGAAACCACAGCACTAGAAAACTACAATCAGCGTTTCATTCTCTCTATGGAATCAACTGAAGGACCATCAAAGTTTGAGAAGTCCCACCGAGGTCACAGTGATATGGTGTAAAACTACCCTAAAATGTTTGTACTGCCTCCTAGTGCCAGAAAACTACATCCTGCCACTTTAATCCAACAGCTGAAATGTCTCCCCAGCCTTCCTTAGTGTCTACAGGTGCGATTCATCACTAAATCCAACAAATCAGCTGTGTTCACGATCTAAAACATGCAGAAAATGTGCTGGAAGCAGAATCAGAAAAACATTTTTGGTCCCCAAGGGGCAATTAATTTGTAGCTTACCACAAGATCAACATGGGCTGCAGCCCCAGCATGTCGGCTCCACCAAACTAAGTCCAACAGGGACCGGATGTTGCAAGTGCGACATTCTGGCCACAGAGGGCGGTGGGCGCCTGAATGACATTTCATTAATGCTGTATAGGATCATTTTAGTACATACTGGCTCAAGAAAATTATTTAAAAATATGAAAAAGTTGCTAAATATCCCTTTAAATGTGTCGCAGCAGAAACTTATCAGAACGTTGCTGTCGGTGGGAACAGTTCGTTTGTCATTTAGTTGATTCCTCACTTTAAAGAATCTCCTAATGAGAAATCAGATCTCTGTGACGTGAGTGAAACTATATCTGTGAAGCATATTTGTCTATAAAAAGATGACTGAGAAGCAGTTTAGTTTTTCAGGAGGAATTTTTGTAATACAAGACTGAGAAGACTGATCCTGACTCTTCCTGTAATAAAACCCTCTAACAGGAAGTCTTACGTCCCGGTCACATTTGCTTTGGTTAGGTATCAGGTGGTCAGAAGCATTCACAAACTCAGAAGAATAATATTTGTTGTTTTCGTATTTTTGTCTTGCTGTTTTTCTTTAAGCATCATTTCTGTTCTCCGCTCCCCTCAGAAGAAATGTACATTATTGCTCTTTTTTGGTCCTTTTTTTCCTGTTATCCATCTTTATCTGGGTGTTAGTTCGCTTTTAACTTTTGAATGATCGTTTCCTCGTTGGCGCTTTTGCTCAAGCTGAAGCTTGTTGTTCATCTTTGTTTCAGGATCCCTCAGAAGCTGCGTATCTCGGGCTGCTTGGTCGTCATCCTGCTGGTTTTTATGGTGACGGCGATTGTCGTCAAAGTGGACATGGCGCCGCTGCCCTTCTTCACTCTCACTATGATCAAAATCGTCTGCATCAACTGTGAGTTCCTTTGTTCTGCAATGGTTTGTTTCAGTTGCTGTTCTGTTCAGCTGTAAGTAGGAGAGCATTACTAGTGTGTTGAGTGTTTGATGGATGCTGTGGGTTGAGATCCTGATGGAGAGGGCCCAAATCTGTAATCTGAGTTGTGGCTCCCTAAATAAAAAACACATTCCCAGAGCGATCCATCACCATAGTTACCTGCAGTGGGTCAGTCCGGCTCATCCTGTTTATGATTTGGACGTGAGGACCTTAGGACAGGGTGACCCAAAGCTCTGATGTCTCTCAGCACGTTGCTGCTAATGGAACTTGTCTTCTGATGTGTTTTGGTAAAACAAAGTGTTACGGAACAACTGCAGAAAAGAGTCTTACTTCGTCTTATTCACACCCCTGAATCATTTTCTATAGTCTTTCTGAGTCCTGTGATCCCTAAAGCCTCGTCTTCTCTCCTTCTCCAGCGTTTGGCGCCATTTTCCAGGGCAGCCTGTTTGGGCTGGCGGGGATCCTGCCCGCCTCCTACACCACCCCCATCATGAGCGGACAGGGTCTGGCCGGCACCTTTGCTGCCATCTCCATGATCTGTGCACTGGCGAGTACGTCTCGCGCTGAAAACACGTGTTGAAAACGCTCCTGCTGTAAAAATAACGGACAGCTGGTGGGAAGGGAGACAAAACTATATTTACTGTGGCAGTAGCCGCGGCTCATAAGTCACGTCACAACAATGCTGTTTTTAAAGTGACCACACACACACACACACGCACGCACACACACACACACACACTGCTGTGTTAAAGCCAGATGAACAGGTTCAGCTTCATTCTGTTACGGGAGAATTATCACCACTTCAGGCCGTTTACATGCTTCCATCCTTCCTTTTTAAGTGTTTATTTTTTTTTTAGTTTGTAACTTCATCAACTCCTGTTCCCAGCAACGTTTTTTAGGAATTTATCTGTTTTCTTGTTTGTGTCCTATTGAATTTTTATCTGTATAATTTTAACTGACAGCTTTCCCAATGGGAAAAGATTTTCCTTCAGTGGATTTATGCTGGAATATAAAATGCAATAAGTGCATCTTTTAACTGACTAGGAAAAGAAAAGGCATTATTTGCAACTCTACTTTTGTCTTATTAAATTAGACTTTCTTCATTTTTATTGGATTCGTTTGTTAATTTATACAAAACTGCACACTTCTTATTTTAGGTCATTTTTTAAGCCATAAAATTAACTTCTGTAAAACTTAAGGTTTTGTTTCTTAGAAGGCATCTGACTCTCTAGGATTTCTGTTAGAAATGATTCCGTTTCACATGAGAACGATCAGGCCAGCGTGTGCTAAAATGACCCTTTACAGCAGGGGTATTCAGTTCCAGGACTGGAGGGCCGGTATCCAGCACGTTTTAGTTTTAACTCCGTTTCAGCACACGTGGTTTCAATCAGCAGCTATAATTAACAGGCTTCTGCAGAGCCTGATGTGCTGCTGCACAGGTGATTCAACCACTGAAATAGGTATTGGGAAAATGAACCTTTCCAGCTTTAAATCTGATTCCTAAGCAGTTTCAGTCTAGGTCACGCCTTCCTGCATCCAAGCAACACAACGACACCTTCTCAATAGAGACTAACGACTCATCAGGAGATGGAGAGGCGGGGTACTCGGAGTAGTTTCGGCTCATTAAATAACAGCAGACAGCTACAGCTTATAAGCTTGACTCTCCCATATTTCAGTTAGAATTGACAAAGCTCCTCGGGTGAGAAGCAAAACATCTTCAACAAACCAAAGAAGTCCAGTTGCCCCATCTGAACCCTTTGGATTGACTTCAGTGGTTGAAATTGAGAGCATGTTTAGTAAACATCAGAATTCACCATTTTCATTCAATAAATGGAATATTAATGAGGTGTTTAAATGGTTTTTGTGTCTTCAGGTGGATCTGAGCTGCAGGACAGTGCTTTTGGATACTTCATCACAGCCTGTGTCGTTATTGTTCTGTCCATCGTGTCCTACATCGCTCTGCCCAAAATGGTAAAACATGTTATTGTTTACGAGCCTCCCATTTCCTCCTGTCTTTATTCTGAGGGTGAAAAGGGTTGTTTGTGGTTTCTGTCAACAGGAGTTTTTCCAGTACTACATGGAGAGTAATGGATCCAGACCTTCAGCTGATGAAGAAAACAAGATGGACTTACTCAAAAAAGGTTAAAAGATGGCGATTATGGAAGGTTGATGGTTATAGGTTGATCTTGGAACCCAACAATGATGGATCAGAAAAAAAACTTCCCCTTTTGAGGAAAAATGTTAAGAGTTTTTCTGTTTCTTGACCAGCTTCCTCTAAAACCATGCGATGCACATTAGAACAGCTTGTTTTGTTTCAGTGCTCTTTTCTTTGTATCAAGCGTGTGTTTGATTGTTCTAATAACTAAACTTGTTTGCATGAGGATGATTCTCCAGACGTTGCCACATCAGTAAAATTTTTAAAAGCTGTTTGTTTTTCAGAAAATCCATCTGAAGAGAAGCAGGTGGGGAATCTCACGGAGGAGGAAAGCAAATTCGGCGTTTCTGTCTTCAACATCTTCAAACAGGTTCAAACATCATGTGTTCATCTTGGAATGATTCATTAAATGTTTTAAGCAACAAACCTGAGGTGTCTTCTAGATTATAATGAGAATAAAAACCATCTAAATTGAAGTATCCAGTCATAGTGGCTTTTTAAAAAAAAATCATAACAATGTGTTTTAAATTTAAAGAGCAAATCACCCCCTACATGAAACTTACTCGTCTCCCACTTCACGTTTGAAAAATGCAACAAATGCCTTGCAGACTGAGAGGGCGGAGCCGCTAACAAATACACACAAACAGGCTCGCAACAGCAATGTGACATCATAATGTACCAGCTAACGTCATTGTGTACCTCTTAACCAATAGCGATGGCAGATTTAAATTCAAATGTAGTGCAGATTTTTTACCTGACAACGGCTCAACACTGCGTTTTAGGAACAGGGTATCCACGGGTCCTTAAAAAGTCTTAAATTTGCTTTTCCAAATTTAAGGCCTTAAAAATCCTTAAAAATGACAAATAATCCTTAAATACAGTTTCCAAAGGTCTTAAATTAAAGACCCAATAAACAAGATATTTTTATTTCTATGAAATTTTCGTGAATTTCTAGTTAGTGTTCAGCATTTTATGTGTATCATATTTGCGTAAGCGGAACTGTACACATTCAGTTGGTTATGAAAGGGGGCTATTTTTAGATGATCACATTAGCTGTTTAAGCTAGCGGGAGCTTGCACCATGGGGAAGTGCAAGTTTAATGGTAACTGGATGGCTAATCCCACGTTCGCGACATGGTTAGCACCGGTTTCATGCAATAGCTGGAAATTATAGCTTAAGTGAAATTTAAAAAATAGCTTAAATTTGGTCAAAGTGGTCTTAAAATGTCTTAAATTTGGCTCCCTTAAACCTGCAGATACCCTGTAGGAAGATATTCAAATTTTAACTAAGATGCACTAAAGTGCCAAATTATTGACTACACGTGTCTGCAGCATGATCAGAGACTCATTTATATAGTTTATCAGCAAAAAAAGTTGATTTGGGGGTGACTTGCTCTTTAAAGTTTTAACTTTGACTAAGGTAAATGATCCTCAGCTCCATTCAGGTGACCTTTAATGACCTTGTGCTAAAGAACAGCAGATACTAACATCGGTAACCGTCTCCTTGTGCTCTCTAACCAGATCTGGGTGATGGCTTTGTCTGTGTGCTTCATCTTCCTTGTCACCATTGGGACGTTTCCGTCCATCACTGCTGATGTGAGGTCGACGGTATCTAATGGAGGTGGCTGGGGTGAGTCTGGGTGTCTTCTAATAACCTCACCCCTGTAAAGCTGGGCGGACACTGTGCGACTTTTTCACTCGTAGCACTCAGCTTCAGCTCAAAACTGTACAACTTCCTCGCAGGGCAGATCTCACGAGTCATGCACTCA
Organism: Nothobranchius furzeri; assembly: GCF_043380555.1. Taxonomy (NCBI): domain Eukaryota; kingdom Metazoa; phylum Chordata; class Actinopteri; order Cyprinodontiformes; family Nothobranchiidae; genus Nothobranchius; species Nothobranchius furzeri. Next base: position 24,772,622 of record NC_091752.1, on the reverse strand, counting down.
CACTGTACGACCCGGTTCTCGGATGCGACCTGACTGCTCACTAGGGTTGTCACGGTATGAAAATTTAACCTCACGGTTATTGTGACCAAAATTATCACGGTTTTCGGTATTATCGCGGTATTTTTTAAACGGTGTTGCATATGTTCAGAAAGCATTGATAGTCCTGTTCTACACAAACTGAAATAGTTTAACAGTGATTATTAAACCTAAAATAACACAAAGCCTTAGCAAAAGTGCAACTTTTCACAAGTAAAGGAACAAATAGCTTCTTTTTCTGGAACATGTTACAGTAGTCAGTGCAGGTTTAAATGATACAAATCCAAACATTCAAAACATAAACAATATGTAAACAAATCAAAGAAACACCACTTGTTTTCTCATATACTTGTTTTCTTCATTATCAAAATGAAAATCTAAAACTCCAGTCCACACTTGACTTGAGCGCTGTACAAGTCAACCTTAAAAAAATATGTATTTAAAATAAATAGCCACTTTAAACAAATTACTAAAATAACTACTACACTATGTAATCAAATCCAAATGTTCAAGTATAAATGGCATTGAATAAGTAAACAAATCAATGACAAGGAACTAATTGTATATTTCTCTTCATCATCAACAAATAAGATGCTTCATCCAGCAACAGGGTGTCCGTGACACGGTTTAAATGCTAGCAGAGGGCGCTGCGGCTGCAGTATATAGTGACTCGTTGCATTCTCCCTCAGCCAAAAGTCCTCACGTCATGCATTTAAGCTAAAATGCTAATGTTAACTTACCTTGCACTGGCTGTAGAGACGTGGGTGATGGTCACGCAGATGTGCCATTAGATTCGAAGTGTTGCTGCCTTCTGCAGACACTTGTTTCCTGCACGTTCTGCAAACGGGATAGCAGTCTTCTATTAACTGTCCCTCAGCATTTTTCAGAAATCCAAAATATGCCCATACTTCCGATTTAGTCTTCTTTGAGGGCTAATGGATGTCCTGGGCGCTGCCGTCTCCTCCTCCGGCCATTATTTCAGCTTCAAAGTTTTGGTGCCGTTGCAAACTAAAAAGTGCGCACCGCGGGAACTTCAGCTGAAGCAACGGTGGCTGGTAAGGGTCACCGCACCAAAACCGCGGCCACGGTAAACCCACCGAGATAATTTCGTTTTTTAAAAACTGGACGGTTATTTTTATTGTCAACTTTTTTACCGGGGTTTACCGCTATACCGGTTACCGTGACAACCCTACTGCTCACACTGTACGTCTGGTAGCAACACGTCGGACCTAAAAATATGCTAAAAATTGCAGTTTTTACACAACACGTCAGACTTTTTTGTCTTGCCTGTTGTCCTTCGGGAGTGCTGCAGGAGGACACAGGGATTTATGGGGGTTGGATGAGGAAAACAAAATAAAGAAAGTAAATCTGTGTTTTGTGATCAGTTTAATTTGACATGAACATGACAAACACACTTTATTGACAATCTTTGTCATTGTGTGTAAAAAAAAAAACGGTGTAGAAATAAAAACGAACAACATGTGTTATTAGGGAAATAGCAGGTGAGCGGTGTTGATGCAGGATTGCGCATGCGCCGTGAGCGGTTCTGATACTTTTTGGGTCGCAGCGCCGCTTCAACAGTGCGATACCCTCACGAAGGACGAGCAAAATATCAAACACGCCAGAAGTCCGTGCGAGCTCACGATTGCTGATCGGTAGCTGGTCACGTGGTGTTAATCGCCTCTCGTAACCCCCTGTACACTACACGACGCGCAGCGCAAAACTCACCCCGATCTCGTGGATTCTCGCACGAGTGGAAAATCGGCTCAAAAAAGTGAAAAAGTCGCACAGTGTACGCCCGGCTTAAGAGATAAATTAATTTAACCAGCTGGTAAACTTTGATTTTGTGCACTGTTGTGTTAAAATCAGGCCTCTAATTGAAGTTAATCAAGTATTAAATATACAAAACCTCTAAATAAAAATAAATGTTATTTGTAAATAATATTCAGAGCAATTCTGCAACAGCAATGGGCTGCCCGGGATGTGTCTGACTTTAAATCGTCTTTACTAAGGAGCCATGTGTAAAATAGCTTATATCGAACATCTATGTCGGTAGAGCGAACACCTACCGAAGACAAATTCCTTGTAAATGTAATTTTACTTGGCCAATAAATCTGAAATCTGAATCTGAAATCGGCTGACTGATTTATCGGTCTACCTCTACATTACATTTAAATGCCAATATCGGCCAATAATATCGGATATCCCCAGTTCTTCATTATATAATTTCTTATCAACTTGAAAGCTGTACGTGTTTACACTAAAATCCTTTTCTCACTCTGTTCCCACTGTACTAAAAATCAACTGTGATGTTAAACGGATACTTTACAACTTTTACATATTTTAAATCCTTTTTCTTGAGCCAGTACGTGGCTAAAATGACCTTTTACAGGAGTAATGAAAGCTCACCCAGCCCCTTTCGCCCCTGTGGCCAGAATATTCCGCTTGCAACTTCAGACTGGGGAATCGCTCTGTTAGAACATATTGAGCTGACATACCTGGCGTAGTCTGCTTCCAGAACGTTTCCTGCATGTTTAGATCATGGACACAGCTGATTTAATTTAGTGTTGACTCACTCCTGTAGACACTAAGGAAGGCTGGGAGACGTTTCAGCTGTTAGATCAAGGCGTTAAAAAGACGAACGCACAGCGAGTTTACTGTGCTACAAACGGACACTAGGAGGTGCTAGAAGCAAGCAAAGAATGAACCAAACTGGGATTTTGGGTGTACCTTTTCACAGCTAATTCAACTACATCAAGTTTAGTGATCTTTTTGACGTTTAGCAGAGTTTTTCTCTTGTCCTTGTGTTTTCCAGATTTTAAAAGAATCAATTATTGCTGCAAAATTAATTTTCTGATCCGTTTTTAGACAAATACTTCATCTCTGTGTCGTGCTTCCTCCTCTTCAACGTGATGGACTGGGCTGGCAGGAGTCTGACGGCCATCTGCATGTGGGTCAGTAAATATATATATATATATTGGTTCTGATGGATTTTTAATGGACCAAAACTTAACTTTTACATTAAAAGAATTCATAAATATTTGGTCATCAGTCACCTATACGGTTGCCCTTTAATAAACTTTTTAATTCCCCACTTTACTTCCATAGATTCCTTTAAAATGACCACATGAGTGTGTTTAGTGTGCCGTGCTGCTTCTCAGCGGGCGTGAACAACACACACACTTGTTGACGATATGAAAGCCTTTGGCTCGATCAAATGTTTACCCACGAGTAAATATGCGTGTCATGTGAGGGGTGTTGGAAAAACAAAAGTTGGTCAGAGCCTGTGGCGAAAGCAAAGAAGGCGAGTTTAGCTTCTGAGATCAGGAGTTTGTTTTGAAGGAAAGTATGTGTTTTTGTTCTGTGTGAAGGAAGTCTATACGAGGGTCAGAGAAAAGTGACGGTGGGCATTTCAAAGGTCCGATCTCTCTTCCTCTACATCTGGATGAACAATGGCAGCAGGGAAGTTAGATGAGGCCCTCGCTGCTGCTTCACATCTCAGCCTGGTGTCCGTTGTGCTTATGAAAGCTGCTCTGGATTATTTTCTTCTCTGAGCAGCTCTAAGAGGATTTGGTCACATTTACTGCACTCTGGTTGTGGATTGTGTTCCTTTCTGCTCCAGAGAGGTTCATTCAGGACATTCATGTAATCAGATTTAATTATCCTCACAGTCTCTGTTTAAAATTTTTTGGTTGAATGTTTGGTTATTATATTTATTTTGAAAATCAAATTAAAGTTTTCCCTTCAGGATATCAGACCGAAGTTGGCTTCTTTCCTGGCTCAACATAAACTTTCTGCAAAAGACCAAATGAAAAAAAAAGAGTTTAATTTCCTGTGAGCGGACTGAATCTAGTATAATCACATGTGGATAAATGGAGTACATTTATCTGACACGGTCTGACCTGCAGAGGAATGCAGCTTCCTGGTGCAGATAACGGCAGTCAGCTGCTGCAGAAGCATGTGAGCTTATTTATCGTCATCAGACGACGGCGATGATGATGATGATCAGGATGCTGAGATGCTCTTTATTTGTTCCCTTTGCTTTTTCTCCTCGGTTTTTCTACACAATCCAGATCATGCCTGTGCAAAAGGTCAAATTAACTGAGAGAACATTAAGAAATCAGTTTTTGGTTTAAAATCACAGCAATTAAATGTTTCTGTGAAACCATCAGGCTGGAACTCCTTTTTATACAAAATAATACTCAAGAATCTGAAATAAATTTATCAATTGCCAGAAAGTATGAGAGCATCCCAAACTTTTGACATGTGAGTGGTGAGTTTGTCTGTTTCCGTGGTAACCGTGCGGTTCTCTGTCCAGCCGGGTAAAGACAGCCTCTGGCTCCCTGTCCTGGTGGGCCTGCGGGTCGTCTTCATCCCTCTCTTCATGCTGTGTAACGTCCAGCCGCGCCACCTCCCTGTGCTGTTTGCTCACGACGCCTGGTACATCGTCTTCATGGTCCTGTTCTCCTTCTCAAACGGATACCTGGCCAGCCTCTGCATGTGCTTTGGACCAAAGTAAGAGACGTGCAGTTCAGTTTAAAAACAAAACTCTTAATCTGATCACTTGTGAGGAGCAGCCGGGACACAGTGTCCTGGTTTTACAGTGAAATCTGATTTGTCTGCAGTCTGAAGGCACTCACTGTGTCCTGCTTTGTATTTTCACGCAGAACCACTTAATCCTAATGGATTCTTCGTCTCTATTTATTTCTTGTCTCCTTGTAGGAAAGTTCCTTCGCACCAGGCGGAGACGGCAGGCATCATCATGGCCTTCTTCTTGGCCCTCGGCCTGGCTCTGGGCGCTGCTTTCTCCTTTGGTTTCCGGATCATGGTCTAAACGTAGAACCCTCTGTAGGAAAGACCAGCTCATCGCCTCCCCGGTCATGACCCCGACTAAGCGGAGAGAGAACCGGAGGACTAGAGAACCTCGGTCCTCTCCACACCCAGCAGCACATTGTACCTTGTGCTTTAGACTTTTAAAATCAGTGCAACTGATAAAACTCAAACCAAAAGTATTTATAAATTAGTCATAATGGACTCATTACAGGATGGCTTTTAAAGCCTCTAATAGTATTTCTTTGTAGGATCCCATTTACAGCAACACCTGAAACAAGTCATGTTACAAAGCAATAATGCTTTTTTTTGTTTCTGTATAACTCAGATTTTTAGATGTGGCAGAAATCCTCTAGATGAAGTCTGAGGCTGAGATTCTGCTCCTCGGCTCGTCTTTAACCAACAGAGCAACCTTCTAAAATAACGTTTGCACTTCAGACGTGTGAACTGTTGCAGCTTTCAGCTCCTATTAAACCAAAAAGTCATCCTGGGAAAACGATGAACTCTGAAGGGAAGCCATCTGAACCACTCCGCTCTCAGTATTTATGTTAAGCTTCATCCCAACAAATTAGTGTTAAATTAAGAGCGTAAAGTTAGTTTTAATCTTAAATACGAGGTTTTGATCCGTCAACAGGCTGCTAGAGCTTTGTCTTAGTTTTAGATAGTGTCATCATCCGTCTGGATGTTAGACTTGAATGAAATTTTCATCAGTTTTTTATTTTTTGCTGATTTTTTTTTAAATATATTCAAGTTCCTTAAAAAACAGTCAGTGAGGTCAAATAAAATGTGACTGAATGTTATGTCAGAATATGCCATTTTTTATGTTACGTTTCCTCGATTAGGTTTTATAAAAGTAATAGTTTTTACTTATAGGCCCTTAAAGTGGCTGAAGGCATATTTGATGTTTTTTAAAGTGTCCTTTAATTGACAGTATTCATCCTAACTAGCTGCTTATTTAAAAACAAAACACTGGTCCTCATGTTTTGGTTTGTTAGTTGCTCATTTTAGCCTCAAACTCTTCATTGAGACAATAAATGTGTATTTTTAAAACTTTGGCTCCCCCTGCTGGTTATTCCTAAAATTGCAGCACTTATCAGCAATGATGCTCTCTTTTACTCCAGAAGGAAGAATCCTGCATCTAAATCGTGAAGAAAAACAAAATCATTAATGAATCTGCGAAAGTACATTTATAATGAAACACCACACACACACACGAGACTGAAGGCCTGTCTGTTGCGTGTCCTGTAGGCTTCTCTAGATATAAACTACGTTTTCCAAAACACAAGTTTAGCACAAATTTAACTTGACAAAGTAAAAAATGTTTTTACGTCCAAATATGTGAAACACAAATAAGCATCTCAGAGAAAACTGAGAACAGTGTTGATTTATTCTTCAGATTTACATTTCAATCAAAAATAAATTACCAGACATCTTTAAAAGAACCAACGCCGTCTCCTGCCCAGGAGAACGTCCAATCAGATTAATGAGGAATCACACCTTATCTCCGCTAGCTCGTGTCTGACTAACTTACAGCAGCAACTTCTCTTTAAACAGTTTCAAACCAGAAAGTGATCAACTAATTCTCTATCAAAATGAATACAAAATGTTCAGCATACACACCTGAATTGTTATGAGGACAGAAGCACAGAATGTGTACACTGGTGTTTAATGAGGAATTAATTCAAAGGAGCTCAGATTCAGCTGTTGGTGCGACGAGCTAAAAGAGGTCAGTCAGGTTCCTGTTGCACATGAAACACATTTTATTCAGCTGCTTCTGGGAGATCCAGCTCTGATAGATGAAACGGTCAGCTGCAGGTTAAAGGAACAGTACAACACCTGGATGGAGACTCCTCTGTTAAAGCTACAACCAACCACAGTGGATCTGACCAGAGCTGAATCATCTCACTCAGATCATGATGGATGGATTTTGACAATACAATAAACCAAACCTTAAACTTGTAAAAACAATTGGACTGAAGCTCCCACAGCAGCTTCAAAAAAGCCTCGTCTACATCTGGCCTCTAAAAGCTCCTAGCAGCATGCGGAGGGCCGAACGCTGCCAGGCCTGCTACAAGAAATCAAAGGGCCACTTCTACGGCCTCGCTCATTTCTACCATTAAAAATAAACATTAAAAAAGACAAAATGTTTCCGGTTATGGACAGAATGATGCATCGTATCTAGAAGCAACCTGAGCACAAAAATCACCTGGTATTGTGTTTGCAATGCTGACAAGAGAAATACAGTTTTTAGATTCAGAATAAAATAATCATTTTCTATCACTTCCCATTCATGAATTAATTCTGAGTGAATTAATCAGCTGCGATTGGGGGAAGCACTGATCTGAATAGGAAGTAAACTGGCTTGTAAGACAAAACAATCACATGCACTTTAAAGGGTTTCAGTCTACGTTGGGCGTTGATAGCTGCCCACGGCGGCGTCAGTTTTCCCTGAATAGCAGCTTGATCTCGTAGTGCGGTTTCCTACCAGCAGATATGTGTGAATGTCAAAAAGCACAGGGCCCTGCGGAGGATTTTACAGGTGGTACTTGGGTTTGGCGTGAGGCACTAGGGGGCGATGGAGAGCAGATGGGGCAGCAGAAAGTAAAAATAAAGAGGGTCAGCTTTGGTGTTGCACAGTTCTAGCAATGGACAGAGAGGATGAAGAGCACGTCAGAGGGGAGGAAGACGGTCAGTGAGTCTTTAACTTGGTGTGCTTTGAGCCTGGTTCTGTCAGGCTGGCTCTGATGGAGTTAACCACCGTCTGTCTGACGCTGTCCTGCATATACTGTTCACTTAGTGGCTTCAAAACCTGCAAGAGACCAAAAAAGAAGATTATGACTAACTTATCTGAAACAGACAGAAAATGGAGGAAAAAAGAATGATTGGGAGGAAACAAGAGTATGGAGTTTCCAACATGCTAAACGGGAAAATATCCAGTCACAAAATCAACAAAACCTCCTTCACCGTTTAGTGAAGTGAAAAACATGTCTCGTGTCTCTAAGATCCACAGATAGTTGTGGTTCTGCAGGCGCCAACACTCAGCAAATTAAATACAAGAATCCAGACCAGCTGGCTTAAATAAACATCACATAAGAAGCAAAAAAACAGCAAAAGTTGCTACATAAGAAGGAATTGAAACAGTTTGTGAATCCACCAGCCATCCAGCAGCTAGTTGCTCTTCTTGTTGAGTGGAGCCGAAGCTCCGAGTCCGAGAGTGGCTCCTGATGGAAGGGAAGGGAAGAGGGAAACGGAGTGGGCCAGGCAGCTCCTGATGGGCTCAGAAAGTTTGGAAAACACCTGAGAGGACAGTAAGGAGGAACGGGAGAGTTAAACAGACCGAGGAGCAGAAGGTGGGCGGGGGGGATAAATTACAATAAAGCATGACGCGGGTATTTTTAGGGGAAAGGAGGGATTAGAAAATGTTAAACTATAACATAAAAGAAAAAGTAAAGGAACTCAGGCAGTGTGCTTTGAGAGGGAGACGGGAAGAAAACCAGAGGAGCGACTCATCTCACCTTTCTGACCATCCTCTGGAAAGCAGGAAGGGGGGGGGGGAAGCAACAAGCATGAGGGAAACACTAAAAACAGTTTCATTAGTTCTCCGTAGCAACAGTAAAGACAGGAATGAAAGGATGAAGAAAGGAGGTCTGAGTGACGTGAAGCCGTGATCCATTGGACTCGGGCAGATAGAGAGTGAGACAGGAAGATGAGAACAGACAGTTACATCTTTCATCCTGTGCAAGAGGTTAATGTTACACAATGTTCTCCACTGTCTGAGCTGTCTGAGCTGTAGTGGAGAGTCAGACTTGCACCGATGACTCGGGCGTCGAGTCTGAACTGCTCCAGTCTGATTTGTGCCAGATTAAGCAAACAGCAGGCGGTGATGCAACTAAAAAAAGATGGCTCTGATTAGTGGAACCTTGGCTTGCCCTACATCTCAACACTTCTGTTTCCACTCAGTAATCTCTATTTTTACTTTTTAAAACAACTTACAAACTTAAAGCCATAAACATCATGAACAACTACCACAACAACAAGGTGGACTATTGCAGATGTGATCATGTTTATGTTTAAAAATAAACAATTTCTGTCTCTCACCTGTTCCCAAAGCGTATCCGCCACCTGGTCTATAAACGCTCCCAACTCTCGAAACTCTCCCGAATACTTCACGTACGCCCAGGCGCAGAGCGACAGCAGCGCCACGCCCATCACCAGGTTCGCCAGCGAAGCCAAAGCGCTCAGGCCGATGAAGCCCGTCACACCAGAAACTACGTAGGTGACGAACATCACCACAAACAGCATGGCGGGGGTGCGTGCTGCATAGAAGATGTTTTTGCCATCGTTGTGCTTGGAGAAGCTGATGTAGGCCTTTTCCAACTCAGACTCCAGCTGGTTCTGGTAACGCTGGCAGAACTCCTCGCCGCCCATTTTCTTCACATTACGGAAGTATTTCACCGAGCACTCGCGGAAATCCTTGTGGCAGCCTTCCAGGTCATCTGGGGCGATGTAGGGCTTGTCCCCTCCGCAGATCTGGCCAAAGGAAAGTTGAAAAATAACTATTGAATAAATCAGTTTTTCCATTTTATGATTTAACTTGTAATAATCAGCAGCAATGCTCACATTAATGACTAAATAAACCTAATTTGTATTTAAAGAGCAAGTCACCCCCTTCCAGAGTATTACTCCACTCCCACTTCCTGTTTGAAAAATGCAACATATGCTGTTGCCTAGCGACCGAGGGCGGAGCCGCTAACAAATACAGACAGCCTCACGACATTGTGACATCATATGGTACCAGCTAACATTCTAGGGTACCTCTTAGCTAATAGCGATGGCAGATTTAAATTCAAATGCAATGCAGAATTTTTACCTGAAAATGGCACAACACTGACAGTTTTAGGCAGAAAATTTTAATTTGAACTAAAATGCACTAAAGTGCCAAACTATTGACTACACGTGTCTGCAAAACAATTAGACATGCATTTATATAGTTCATCAGAAAAAAAGTTGATTTGGGGGTGACTTGCTCTTTAGTTAGACATCCCTGCTGCAAACGAAAAGCTGCTCTCTGATCATTTATAACAATAGTCATCCATCCATCCATCCGTTTTCATCTGCTTATCCGGAGTCGGGTCACGGGGGCAGTAGCCTAAGGCGAGAGGCCCAGACTTCCCTCTCCCCAGCCACTTGGGCCAGCTCCTCCGGGGGAATCCCAAGGCGTTCCCTGGCCAGGTGAGGGACATAGTCCCTCCACCGTGTTCTGGGTCTACCTTTAGGTCTCCTCCCGGTTGGACGTGCCCGGAAAACCTCACCAGGGAGGCGTACAAGATGCATCCTGACCAGATGCCCGAGCCACCTCAACTGGCTCCTCTCAATGTGGAGGAGCAGCGGGTCTACTCCGAGCCCCTCCCGAATGACAGAGCTTCTCACCCTATCTCTAAGGGAGAGCACAGCCACTCTTTGGAGAAAACTCCTTTCGGCCGCTTGTGTCGGCAATCTCGTTCTTTCGGTCACTACCCAAAGCTCATGACCATAGGTGAGGGTAGGAACGTAGATCGACCGGTAAATCGAGAGCTTCACCTTCGGACTCAGATCTCTCTTCACCACAACAGACCAGTACAACGCCCGCATCACTGCAGATGCAGCACCAATCCGCCTATCAATCTCACGCTCCAGTTTTCACTCGTGAACAAGACCCCGAGATACTTAAACTCCTCCACTTGGGGCAGGACCTCATCCCTGACCTGGAGAAGGCATTCTACCCTTTTCCGAATGAAGACCATGGTCTCAGATTTAGAGAAGCTGATTCTCATCCCAGCTGCTTCACACTCGGCTGTTCCAGCGAAAGCTGAAGATCACGTTCTGATGAAGCCAACAGGACCACATCATCTGCAAAAAGCAGAGACCTGATCCTCAGGCCACCAAAACAGATGCCCTCCACACCTTGGCTGCACCTAGAAATCCTGTCCATAAAGGTTATGAACAGAATCTGTGACAAAGGGCAGCCTTGGCGGAGTCCAACCCTCACTGGGAACGAGCCTGACTTACTGCCGGCAATGCGGACCAAGTTCTGACACCGGTCATACAGGGACCTAACAGCCCGTATCAGAGGGCCTGGTACCCCATACTCTCGGTGTACCCCCCACAGGGCCCCCCGAGGGACGCGGTCAAACGCCTTCTCCAAATCCACAAAACACATGTAGACTGGTTGGGTAAATTCCCACGCACCCTCCAGGATCCCCCTAAGCTTATAGAGCTGGTCCAGTGTTCCACAGCCAGGACGAAAACCACATTGCTCCTCCTGAACCTGAGGTTCAACAATCTGATGGACCCTCCTCTCCAGAACCCCTGAATAGACCTTACCAGGAAAGCTCAGGAGTGTGATCCCCCTGTAGTTGGAACACATCCTGCGGTCCCCCTTTTAAAATAAAGGGACCACAACCCCGGTCTGCCAGTCCAGTGGGACTGCCCCCGATGTCCACGCAATATCGCAGAGCCACATCAGCCAACACAGCCCCACAACATCCAGAGCCTTAAGGAACTCCGGGCAGATCTCATCCACCCCCAGAGCCTTGCCACAGAGGAGCTTTTTAACCACCTCAGTGACCTCAGCACCAGAGATTTGAGAGGCCAACCCAAAGTCCCCAGACTATTGCTTACTCACTGGAAAACATGTTGGTGGGATTGAGGAGGTCTTCGAAGTATTCTGCCCACCGATCCACAACGTCCTGAGTAGAGGTCAGCAGCACACCGTCCCCACTATAGATAGTGTTGGTAGCGCACTGCCCCCCCCGAGGCGCCGGATGGTGGACCAGAATCTCCTCGAAGCCGTACGGAGGTCTTGCTCCATGGTCTCATCGATCTCCTCCCATGCCCAGGATTTTGCCTTGGCAACCAACCCAGCCACGTTCCGCTTGGACTGCCGGTACCCGTCAGCTGCCTCTGGAGTCCCACAGGCCAAAAAGACCTGATAGGACTCTTTCTTCAGCTTGACAGCATCCCTAACCGCCGGTGTCCACCAGCGGGTTCAGGGGTTGCCACCATGACAGGCACTGACGATCCTGCGACCACAGCTCCGGTCGGCCGCCTCAACAATGGAGGCAAGGAACAGGGTCCATTCAGACTCAATGTCCCCCGCCTCCCCCGGAACATTTTGGAAGTTCTGTCGGAGGTGGGAATTGAAGCTCCTTCTGACGGGAGATTCTGCCAGTCGTTCCCAGCAGACCCTTGTGATATGTTTGGGCTTGCCTGGTCTGACCGGCATCCTCCCCCACCATCTGGGCCAACTCACCACCAGGTAGTGGTCAGTTGACAGCTCCGCCCCTCTCTTCACCCGAGTGTCCAAGACATGCGGCCGCAGGTCAGATGAAACAACAACAAAGTCGACCATCGAGCTCCGGCCTAAGGTATCCTGGTGCCAAGAGCACATATGGGCACCTTTATGTCTGAACTTGGTGTTAATTATGGACAATCCATGACTGGCACAGAAGTCCAATAACAAAACACCACTTGAATTCAGATCAGGGGGGCCGTTCCTCCCAACCACACCTCTCCAGGTCTCACTGTCGTTGCCCACGTGAGTGTTGAAGTCTCCCAGCAGAATGAGGGAGTCACCGGAAAGAGCGCTTTCCAGCACCCTCTCCAAGGTCTCCAAAAAGGGTGGGTGGGACTATTTATAACAATAGTCATCTACTGCATTTTTATTTTAAATCACAACAGTGTGTGTCAGTCAACTGCTTCTAAGAAACAGTAAGGGGGGAGGGGCGGTCCCTCAAAGTGAAAAAAGAGCTCCAAAACTTTATTTTTCTCAAACCTTTAAACCTGGCAAATTAATAGGAATTCCCCCAAATGCCTTAACATGAAGAAGTGATGCTTCCAGGTGCTTCAGTTCACCTTAATTATGTTTTTAAACCACAAGCCTGATGGAAAAGTTCAACCCTCTGAGGATCTCTAAATTTGTTTATCTGATCTCATGCAAACAAAGAAAAAAAATCTCCATGGCTCCAACTCAGAAGAACAAGAACAGAAAGTGAATGGCTGAACGCCGTTTTAACTGAATTATTGAGTCATTGTTGCATGACGCTACTTTAGTGATGCCATCTTTGAGATTCACCCTCTGTTATCTCAATAAAACCTCTAGTTTCTTTCCTTTGTTGCATCTTTTTTGTGTTTCGTGTCCTCACCCGCTCCATGTTCTTGCTGTATAAGTCCTTGGCTCCCGCCACAGCAGTCAGATTGTTGGCCTCTGCTGTTGCCTAAAAACCAGGAAAAGAACATGGGATTATGTTACAATGAGAAATAAAGCTGTATATCACAAAATTAAGACAAAACTAAACCATTTTTTATTTCTTTGACTATTAATAAGCGCAGATTAAAAAACTATCTGCAGAAAACTTAAGAGCTTCAACCTAAAGGCATTTTCAGACCTCTAAATTATAGATTTTATTATTCGTTTCAGTTTCTAAAACTTCTCACCTTTAAGGGGGAACTAGGCAGTTTTGGCTTGCTTTCAGCACCCCCTAGAGTCTGTTTGTAGAACCGAAAGCAAAACTTATCTCCTCGCTGTGCGTTAGTCTTTTTAACACCTTAATCTAACAGCTGAAATGCCTCCCAGCCTTCCTTAGTGTCTACAGAAGTGATTCATCACTGAATTAAACTAATCAGCTGTGTTTATGATGGAAAATATGAAGGAAACGTGCTGGAACCAGAGTGCAGTGCCAGATATGTCAGCTCAATGTTTTGCCAGTCTGAAGTTGCAAGTGGAATATTCTGGCCACAAGAGGCTGGGTGGCCTTTCACTAACCTTGTAAAGGGTCATTTTGACACACACTGGCTCAAAAAAATAATTTAAAAATATGAAAAAGTTGCAAAGCATGATTCCAACCTGCAGCATAGACTTTGGATGAGGTAGCTCGTCACCTTGGTAGATCTTTATGTAGGCCTGCAGGAATCAAAACGATGCAGATGATGGTCACAAAAGTACAGCCTTAGTCTATTTCTGATTACAACAGAAACATTTACTTGAATTTATTTTAGCTGCAGTGACAAAACCACCTTTTCACATTTATCTAAGCAGAAATATAATAAAACGCTGCAGCACCTTGAAGTACTCCAGCAGATCTTTGCAGGTGACTTTGTTTCCTCCAATCTCCTTTTCTACCAGTCGATCTGGGGCCAGCAGCAGAGGCACCAGGTGGGCCAGTTCCTTTTTAAATTCTTCATTTATGTCTGAAAGATAAACACGGGCGTTGTGTTTCAGCCTGGCGAGCAGTAGCCATGTTTGAGTGCAGGTTTTTTCATTTGGGCCTCACCTCTCAGCCTGCCATCAAAATACTTGTTAGTGGCCACGTTTAGGCCAGGATGTGGCAGCAGGAAGCAGCTGATGCTGGAGAAGCAGGAGTGGACGTGCTTCCTCACATTCTGCAGCTCTTCGTGTTGTTTCTCTTTAACCTGTGTTGGCAGAGCAGCTTTTCTTCATCATCATGTCAGCTGGGTGTGTGTTCAGAAGAACTGCATAGATACTCTACTTTGGCTTTTCACAAAGATATCGGGCTTTCGAAAAACACACCAGGGCACACTTTTCTTCTGATTATTACCTGAAGTCTTTTCTTCAGGAAAGCATTTCCCCCTTCCAGCCCATAATCATGATCATACGGATAACTCCAGTCCCGGATTAGGAACATTAAAGACTGAAGACACACAAACACAAATATTAGAACAAACATCTGATTCTGCTCTTCCTCTTTGGTCAGTCTCTTCATAGATGGTTTCAGATCTGCCAACCTGTACGCATTTTGCGTAGCCTGTACGCAATTTGGCATCTTTTTACGCTGGTAAGACTCACCCCTCTTAACTACGCAAAAGGCTGCGGATACGTGAGTTGAGTTCTGTGGCCAATATGCACGTGTGGTACGACTCAGCGGCGTGGTGAAGAAGTTGAAGCCAATCATCGTAGAAAAGCAGAGAAAAACGATCCTGCCTAACCTGTAGCGTAACACCCCCGCCCCCCTCCTCCCTGCTTTGTCCTGCCCACTGCTCCTCTCTCTCTCTCTCCGGTTCGCCACTCGCTGTTGTTCTGGTAAGGTAAACTGTGTGTGTGTGTAAAATTTTCCATCCAGTGAATGGGGAAATTACAGCATGAAAAGCAATGGAGTTGCAAAAGTCCGTGAAAAAAATGCCTCACAAGTGGTACTCAAAATTTTTTGACAAGGTTGGCAGGTCTGTGGTTTTCTGAATGATAATTAATCATAAAAACAATTTCAGTTCACTAATACATGATGCGTCAGAGGTTATTAATGCTTTTGATTCACTTATTTATAAATTCTATAAAAGTTATTCTGTGTTCCCACTGAGCACAGAACATTTATCGGTTTTCCTTGAATGAAACTAAGATTTTTGTTGGAAAAATGTCTAATTAATTTGAGAAAATTCCTGTTTCACACTTTATTTTGCTGCAGCCTTAGTTTAGATTATGCATGTGTTCAATGTGACTGGATCACATGCAGCTAGCTAGACTCAGCCGTTTCAGACTACTCTGCATTTATTGTGCAGCTCCTTCACGGTCTTTTGGTTTATGATAAAAAACACTTGTAAAAGCAGATTAAAGCTTGAAGCACCTTGAAGTTAAAACTGGCCTTGATTCTTAATTCATTCACTGCCAGCTGTTTCCTGATCAGAAAAGCTTTTCGCTGCCAGCGTTTTTCAGCGTTTTCACTGTTTTCTTGAAGAGTCACCGAACGTTGCGCGCTAGGATGTCAACGCCAAAACCACCAAAACAAAGAGGAGAATCACCTCTTACATCAGGAAGAATCCGCACGTTTCGAGCGTTATCCATTCTTTCATAATCAGTTGTTGAATTGTGATCGGCAGAAGCTTTACTGGTTCATGTCTCACTTTTTTTTACAGCAGCGGCCCAAAACAATCTCCTAACACATGGATTTTCTGCTTCCTGATCACGTGACGTGTGACGTACGCGGATGAAGATCGGCTTTAGAGCTGGGATGTTTGTTAAATGACGACTTTAGTCATGAATGGCAGTGAATGAGTTAAAATCCTATTAAATAAGGTGAAACCCACTTTTTGTGCACAGGCATTAGAAATAAACAGTACCTGGAACGGTTTGGAGGAAACGTCTTCCATTGCCAGTCGGCCATATTCTGTGAAGAGCTTCATAGACAAAGAAACAAAATCGAATAAAACACCAGCATAAATAACCAATGCTTACTTTATTGCTGTAGAGAACTGACGAGACAAACCTGCAGATGCTGCAGATCATCCTCCTGTATGTTCTGGGAGAGATTGTACACCTGGATACAAACACAAAGGGTGTAAGCTTATTTGTAAATGTTCTATGTGTAGGGCTGCTCAATTAATCGAATTTTAATCCCAATTACGATCTGAGTTTGGAACGATTACAAAAACAAAACGAGCCGATTATTTTCTCCTCCCTCTTGCGCTGCCCCAAGTTGCAAATCAAGCGCTCCTCCCACATTGTTGCCAACTTAGCAAATTAGTTGCTATTTCTAAGATCTTTTCAGACCCCCTTCTTGACTTTTTAAATTGTACAAGTACCTAGTGAACAATGTAGAAGCATCTCTGGTAACCCTTAGCTACTTTCTGGAAAACTGTCGTCGCCATTTCCTGCAGATTAGCAAACACTCCGTCTGCGCTCCGGACCGTCTTTCCAGACATTAGGAAAGGGAATGATGTAGTGATGTGTTGGTCGCAAAAAAAATAAATAAATAAAAAAATGCTCTCAGAGCCGGCCTCCTCTTGGATGAACCGGAGTGAGTGACACACACCGTACCTGCAGGCTCCTGAGCCGCTAAAAACGGATAAATGTGCACGTGCGGCACGCTAAAGACACACGCACGGCTTGCCCTTGATTGCTGTGAGAGTGGGTTGGGGTGGGGGTGGTGGGTGCAGCGAAACTCCGATTGCTGTGGCTGGGACAACCATTACATTGACTGATGGGACCTGTAAATAAATAGTTTAGAAATAGATAGAAACACGTTTCTCACGCTGATAAATATGAAGTAATCTCTCTGAAGACACGTTGCTAGTGTACACACTCATACAGCACCGCTTGACAGGACTAAATAAATATTATGAAACATTTTGTGACCGTCACTAAAACATACATGCTTGTGTTTTTTTTTATTTATGCTATGAATGCCACAGTATAATTCAGTATTTGCAAGATATTGGTTGAATATTTGGGTCTGTATTGGTTAAGCTTAAATGAGTTGAACCTCAGCCCTTTGGGTCATAAACTATGAGCAAGTGTGTTGGCCTGTTTATACTAGGAGTCAGGAGTTTCTTTTTGATTATCTTGTTGCTTTCTCTTAGCCCTGATTGTGCCCTGAGCAATTTTACGACTGAATAAATAAACAAATAAAATCAACATTAATTGAAAAATCCTCTTAAATAATCGAGATCTCAATTTCAGTTAAATAATCGTGATTATTATTTTTGCCATAATCGAGCAGCCTTATCTTTGTGTGTGTGTGTGTTTTTTATTTTTTTACATGATGTTTAAAGGTCACCTGAACAGAGCTCGTCATTGTGCTGAGAGCAAACACAGTAGCAGAGTCCTTTATGGTGGACTGGCTGTCAAATGCCCCCTGAGTGTCAACGAGAAGCACAGCGACCTGCGAACAGCGTGAGGGTTATGTTTTGGTAAAACTCAAAAATGATGCTGGAGCTTCGTGATCAGTACATCCGGAGAATCCTACCTTGCTGCCATCAGGTCTGTCAACAACAAAAACGTCGCTCCAGACCAGAATTCCTGTGGTCTCCCTCTCGCAGCCTCCCCTCCAGCTGAAGCCTTTCAGAGGCTCATCATCGCCTCCCATCCATGAGCAGTTCTCCTACAGAGAGGAGGGGGAGGGGCAAGAGATGAAATGCACAGATATCGGTGAACAAACATGTCTCTACATCAGTGACACATGCTGAGACTTGCATAAACGCCGTTGTTTTTGTTGCTCAACAGCTGGAAGAGACGGCTGTAAGATCTTTCCGTGGGTGCACGAGTGCCGTTACATTTTAATTACTACATGTGTGTGAGTGTAAGGTGATCCTGGCGATTTGTGCGTTTTCAGCTCTTATCAGATGGACACAGACAGACCATCCGAACTGATCTCACAGTTACATCCTCAAAGAGATGCTGTTTCCTAGAACAAAGACCAGTTAGTCAACATGTAATATTTCTACTTTAACAGGAAACTCAAAGGAGATGCAGCTAGGAGAGCTTCTTCGTAAAGACAGCCTGTGAGTACGAGCTGTAATCTCATCTGCTGGACTTGTTCACCAACTCCACCTGTTTTCTCGCTCTGCTGACAGCAGGTGTTACACATTCATAAACCCCAGAGGAAACATGGGCTGCTGCGTATTTACATAGCACATGTAAACACATCATCAGAAGAAACTCATCAGGGATTAAAACGGTGACAGGTGTTTTTATTTTTCTACTTTTTGAGTAATAAGAAATCGACAAAACCAGGTTTAGATATGAACGAAATTGTTTAGAAAAATAATTGAATCTACTTTTAGATTTAGCTGCTAGTTTAGATGCAGTTCTTTTACCTGATTGTACATGTAGCGCAGCATGAAGTCCAACAGGAAGGACTTGCCCTTGCGAAAAGCTCCGGCCACGGAGACAACCACCACGTTCAGGTCCCTGATGTGATCCTGCAGCAGGATCTTCTCCAGAGCAGCAGTGTCCAAATCAAAGTTGTGGTTCTCCTCGTTGGCTAGCACGATCTGGATGGGCCGGGACTTTTCCTCCTCCAACACAACCTGAGGACATAATTTACAATTATTCAGAGCTTTCCCTGAAATCAAGAGAAGTTTAAAATAGATTCAGAGCAGCGAAAACCACAAAGCTAACCTCAGCCCAACACAGCATGAGCAGGCATACGCCTGCATGCTTAACAGTGTACGGAATCATTTAAAATGGATAAAACCTCACCTCCTCTTCTTCATCTATGCCTTCATCTGGCGAGGGCGTGAGGCTGTTGTCATTTTTCCCAAAGTCTCCCATGGCATGGGCAGGGAAGAATTCCTCCAGGTTCTCCGGCCTGGCTAAAGGAGGCTCCTTTTGACATGGATAACCCAGGACTTTGCCCACATTTTGAAAGTCTTTAGGGAGCAGAAAAAGAAGAAAAGAAAAGGTGAAAATACAACAGGAACAAAGTCGATTTAGGCAGGTTTTCTGACTTGAGACTAAAACCAAAATGATGAATGTCCTACATGGATCAGACTGAAGATGAGAATCTTTCTAGCTTTCTGTGTCGAGCTAAATCCACCCTGGTCTTCCCATCTAGGTCAAATTCAAAAATAGCCTTGCAAAGAAAATCACAAAGGGCCAGAAAAACACGAGTGTTAAGTGTGTCACAGGACAGCTTCTCGTGTATTCTTCCACAGATAAATGGCTGTCAGGAGCAGCCTCCCTCCTCCAAGTGGTTTCACATTTCCTTTGGTGTCTCAATACCACAACTGCAAAACAAACAAGTGTGCTAAAAATACCTATGATGTCTGCAAATGTTTAGTTTGTGTACTCATATCAAGAGTACTTTACGTTGATGTAGTAATTTAGTCTGAAGGAGGTAATATTTTTATTTTGTCTAATCAATAATTCAATCATCTTATTAAAGGAAATCAAAAACACCCAAGAAGCTGAATGTTTTAATCATACAACTGCTGGTGAATTATTTTATTCTCAACTACCTTTTTTATTTAAATAAAAGCAACAATTTAATAAGTACAGAAATCACAGCCCAGATTAAATCTCCCTTCCTCAAGTGTAGACCGGTAGAGACGATCCCTGAGCCGTCGACCAGACAGAAGCACCAAACAGGTTCAACCGCATCTCTAAACCTTACTCATTCAAATACCTCAGTGATTACTATTCAGCTGTTCTACGTAGCCTGAGCACACAAACGTCTCACATTAAGGTCAAATCAGGTCTTGGCAAATAATACCCATCTGCCAACCTCAAAAGTACAACAAGCTTTGAAGTCTGTGATATATTCAGCAGTAAAAACTGATTTATTCTGAATCACAAACGATACAAAATGATTCAAGTTTGGTCCAAGTTTATGCCACTGGATCCATAAACGTCCCCTGGAGATACAGCAAGCGTTTGATGGTAATATGCGTTAAATTTAGTTTCCCATTCACCAAATTAAGTACTGAACCATGTTATTAAATTATTTTTTCTTTTCTTTACCTCCACAATATATTTACAGCTATGCTATGTTAGAATGTTGTTATGAGGCATGAAAATAATGTTATAAGCTATGAAAATAATGTTATAAGCTATGAAATAATGTTATAAGCTAATCTGTCTGCCAAATTTGCCATTTCAGCTTTAAATGAAGAAGCTAGCACCATCATGATGAGCAGAGAATCGTCTCTCTACTGAGACAGAATGTGTTCAGTCACTGCTAATATTGTTAATATTTATCAGTCAGTGGATCCTAAATCGAATCCAATCAAAATGGTACTGTGGCTGAATTTGAGATATTGGCAAACACTGAATAGCAATCCTTTAAATGCATATAACATCATATTGCGATCAAACTAGTGATGTAATTACGGAGTTTACTAAAAAGAAGACTGACAAAAACATTGATAGTTTTCAGAATCCTGTTGATTGTATTAGTTTTATTATTTTACTAACAAAAAGCCTGTGGGGTTGTCTGCGTTTAAAAGTACATTCAAAGTGATTAAACACTTACAAAACGGACCCTGTACGCTGCTTTGACACACTGACAGAGCAAAAACAGAGTTTGCACCCAGAAAAGTAAGGGCAGGTAGATCATATCATTCACAATGATACCAGCAAATGTTTCCTAGCCCAGCAAAAGGAAAATATATAAATATCATTAGATGACATCCAGTAAGCACACGAGGGTCCAGCAGCACAAACATATTCAAGCTGTGAAGGCAAACACGGAGGTGCATTAAAGGACTTGTATCTAGAAATATGCAGATGGTTACCTTTCTAGTGTACAAGTCTCATAAAAAAACAATATATATATATATATATATATATATATATATATATATATATATATATATATATATATATATATATATATATATATATATAATTAAGAACCGGTGACAATCACTTGAGGGGAAAAAAGGTGAATAATTGTGCAGAGAAACAAACTCACTTTAAAGACACTTTGGGTAATTTAGGCATTGTTTAGAGCTCAACTTTGAGGCTTTCTACCACCTCCTAATGATGCATTACGGTTTTGTTTTTCACTGACTCATCTCTTTCTCATTTAAGTGAATTTATAACAGAAAAATTTTTATTTTTGAAATAAGCTTCAACATTTTCTGACAATTCAGAAGCTACAGCAGTACACCAATACATATTTAATAAGTAAACATCTAATAAATAAATATCTAATCTTTTATTTATATTTGGTTAAAAACACCTAATTTGGTGATTTCAAGGAAAATGTCTGTTCAAGAGAACAAATGTTAAAGGGACATCCAATGATCAAACTGGGTATGCAGCAAAAGGTAGCAGAGACGTAACAAACACAAGACGATCACTGTAATCTGCACTGCACACAAACTAGCCCTGAACACTTCCTCAGTTAGTGGAAATGCTTGTCCTCATCATGTCCAGAGCAGCACTCAGCAAAATGAAGTGGCACAGACTGCAGCCACAGACACAACCCTCACATTCTGCTGGGAGTGCAGGGAGGCTGTGCTCCAGCAGAATGGAAGACAGAGTATAAATAATAAAATAAAAAATAAAAAAGGAAGCAAGCATAGCAGCCATAGATTAAACATTAATGCAAGTTGAATGTGCACACACGTCCTGATAAGTGGCTAATGCACCATCCTACTGGACAGCAGAGAGAAAACGATAGCAGACCTAAAATTAGCATCTTATCTTATAAAGGAAAGGAGCAAATAGTAATTGGGCTGCACACTTCTCTGCAAATTATGTAGTTTTTCTGGAGTTGCACAAAAAGAATAAAATGTATTTTTGATGAGAGGCTGGCTTCATCTATCTATCTATCATCTATCTATCTATCTATCTATCTATCTATCTATCTATATATATAAAACAATAACAAGAAAAGTGTGCATCTATGCAAGCTAAGTATGGCATCATAAATCAGCTCTCATCTCTCTACTGCTGCACTATTTAAGGTCCACCAGATGAGGCTACATGACAACAAAAATACAACTTAAAGTGTAGGACATGAGTCAGCTATTTGAGAAGAAATTACACAAGAAAATAAAACCATATAGCTTGAAGCACACAGGTGCACTAATTCTCCCTCATGCAACTATCAAAACATCATGAGTCTGCCGTTCTGCACACAAGTCAAAGGATAATGTTCAGTCGCAGCAGGCAAATCAGCAAGGACAAAGTGCAGATTAAGAGGCAGCTGGCTTGTATAAAAGTAGACATAAAGGTCATGATAACAGATTCCTAACCACACTGGCAGTGATGAGCCATGGACATTCTGGGGCTGTTACTCCATTAAACAGCAGTAAAAGAAAGAGGTATATTTTGTCTATTTGTCAAATGCATATAAAAAATAACATGCAAAGAAGTAGTTCTTAATTAGGTCTGTGCAATTTTAGCACATTGTTAGAAAAAAAAATCTTTGCAAATATTTCCTAAACTGCAATCTCCAAATTTGCCTAACTGAAACTCTGGTTAGATGACCTTACACAAAATAAACGGAACTGCTATCAGTAGAACAATGTGTAAAATGCGTAAATGCTTAATAAACTCATAACAATGACTATCTGATTAATTTAGATGTTAAAATGAGCATTTTTAAATCCCTAATGACAAAATGCATACATATTTGTATCTGTGTACTTTAAGAGATCGTTTACATACTTTAGTTACCTATTATTATTATTATTATAAAACACAAACTTCAATGTTTAGAGAGTTTCTTTTCAGTGAATAGGATTAGCCTGTCTGCAAACAACTGACTAATAATAGAGTACTTAAAAATATCCCAGTAATCAGTGGGAAACTATTAATGTGCTTTCACGTGGTTTGAGTGGAGTG
Source organism: Nothobranchius furzeri (assembly GCF_043380555.1). Lineage (NCBI taxonomy): Eukaryota > Metazoa > Chordata > Actinopteri > Cyprinodontiformes > Nothobranchiidae > Nothobranchius > Nothobranchius furzeri. Next base: position 24,749,692 of record NC_091752.1, on the reverse strand, counting down.
ACAATCACTAACGCGGCATTTTAAAACATTCTTCAGCGAATTTGAGAAACAATGGGCAGATGGTCCAGGTGAAAGTGGCTGCCTGGTCAAATGAGCTGACAGGTGTCGCGGGTAAAATGTGTATCCGGGTCAGAATCCGTTTCCCTTGTTCAAATCACATTCGAAGAACGTTTTCAAAGCTAAAGTCGACCAAATGTGTCACATTATCGTCGACTTCTAAATCATTTAAACCGTACAAGACGTTGTGCTTGAGCGTTAAACGTCGTTAGAGAAGACTCCTTCTGTCGGGGATCCCACACTTTGCACAACACCGCGCGGCTCCCAACTGAAAACAGAAGCGTCTGGCTAACGGGGAAAGCAGCGAGACAAGAAGCAACGGTAAAATAAACACTTTCTTAGTGTAAAGCTAATACTTCTCACCGGATCGCTGTAACAAATCTACCCGACTAAAAAAACAGCACTTTACCTTTGTCTTCAAGTTGGCTTTTACGGTTGAACTCGTAGAGATTTCTGCTCCGGCGCTCACTCACCCCCGCCATCTTGGCCAACTGAGACCGGATCGGACGTAGCTGACGTCACTGAAGTTTTTTTTCCCCCCTCTCGCGCTGTTTGCTGAATTTTGTGCTGTCCCGAGACTGGCTCTGCTCTGGACACAAGTCTTTTAGTAAATCATTTTAATATTTCACTAGGAATGTTTTGTGTGTGTGTGTGTGTGTGTGTGTGTGTGTGTGTGTGTGTGTGTGTGTGTGTGTGTGTGTGTGTGTGTGTATGTGTGAGAGAGAGAGAGAGAGAGAGAGAGAGAGATTCCACTTAACAGAATTATTAGAAATCCCTGTATCACTAGTGCCCCAGACCTCATGATCATGTTTCCTTTGTTTTGAGAGAACACCATCCAGTTTTATGTTTATGTATTTAGCAGACGCTTTTGTACATAGCGACTTACAAGTGATAATCGGCATGGTGCCCTTAAGGCTAACAACAACAATAACAACAACAACTTGACATCAATCATGAAGAGGAGGGAACAAGGAGTGGACAGTAGAGAGGGGGGGACGGGTGCAGGGAGGGTGCTGGTTTAGAAGATGCTCTCTGAAGAGCAGGCTCTTTAGGAGTTTCTTGAAAATTGAACAGGAAGTTTTCTCACTGCTATTTTCCTTAAACTCCTATGAAATTAGCAGAGGAAAATTGGAACCGTTCAATGTAAATTATAAAACATCATATTTGTTCACTAAGTCATTCATTATTTCTCTCTTGTGGCATAAACACAACCCTCCCCTTTACCTCCACAGAGTCTGTTATCACAGACAGGCTGTGCACACTGGAGATAAGCTAATGATTGTTTCAGATATTTGTGTCCCAGTCTGGAGAAAACACTTTTCTTTTTTCCAGTTTTATGGCGTTTTCACTGCTCTCAGTCAGGCTTACTGCCAAATAAAAGCCCATAATGATTGTAAGCTAACACAGATGCAGAAATTGAAGGGCAGCTGTTCTCTAGGCCCCGTAATCCTATCATATACACCAAGGGATGGGTGGTTCAGTTAACTGCAGGATGAAGAAGATATGGGTGTAAATGCAAATAAACTGATTATTTTATCACAATTGTAAATGATTTTATAACCTTCTGAGTAATGATATACTTCAGAGTTTAAACTTTTCTAGAAGCACATCAAAATTTCAAACAACCCTTAGACAAGATATCATCAAAATATTAACAAAAACATTTCAAAATATAAAATTTTTCATCAAATTTTATAAAGCTTTCATAGCAGCGGCATCTCTGCAGGTACGCCTTCATGAACATCTTGGTGTGTTTGCATTAGCTGCAGGCTTCCAGGCGTGCTTGCATTGGCATTCAGATATCTACGCGTTCATCCAAGCAGCTTTTAGGAGAAAGTGATCCAATGTCCTGTTACTGATTTGACCCAGGCAGGGCTCACACCATACATATCAGCACTATCGAGTAAGGGCAGCTAATCAGAGATGACATCATCCAACAATCCTGTGAGGAGCATGCTGGGGTTCTCCTTTAAGAGGGACAACCCCTGCTATCCAGGAGATCCTGCTTCATCCCAGGATTAAATGTGACATTTGGGAGTCATTGCAGGTGACTCTTGTCGTTTCTGTAGAGACTGTTTAAATTTTTTTTTGCATTTGTTAAATAAATTCAATGTTGGCACAAGTTGCACAAGTAAGAATCTGGCTCCACTTAATTTGATGCTCTGTAAGATAGTAATTTCATCAAGCCTCTGCCTCCGTGCTATAAAAACAACGATATGAGTGGATAAAGACAAAGGAAAATCAAGACACTCACACCCACGGTGTGGATGTTTGTGTGTGTTAGAGCAAAAATAATTAGTTTAGTGAAAGAATAAGAGGGAAAATGAGACCTGCTGTGTTAATCTGTGTCTGTGCTATTCATAGCTGGTCCCTTCAGCCAGCAGAAATGTGAGACACACGTGACAGCAGACCCTGATAAATTTAGAGGGTGGTGCAGAGAGCCCGGTGACTGGACCTCCAGGCCAGTGCTGAAATCCAGATGTTTGGTGTGTTTTGTGCTACAGGGTGTGTGTCAAGAGGGTTAGGCGGAGCTGGCAGGGACTGAGCAGCTGAACACATCATTTTCTTTTCACTCAGAACTTTATTGACATTTGAACATTTTAGTACGACTAATGCTTTCCTTTTAATTCTGTTAGTTAATTTCCTGAAATACTCACTAGTTTTAATAAGACTGGGAAGATGGTGCCCTCTAGCGTCTGTAGCATTTATTGCACTTTTTCCTATTTGAATTTTATTCAATTAATTTAAAACTGAATAAATGTCTGCTTCTCTTCTTTTTTTCTTTTTTTTCGTGTGTCCTGTCTGGCTGTGAAGCAAACAGAATTGATGTCTGAATGCTGGTGACAAGCCTTACAGATTTATTCTCAGGTGGAGCATCAAAGCGTCTGCTTCTAATGTCACGCCTGATACTTAAAACTTTATTGTTGTTGTTGTTGAATGCTTTTTAATTCCGACCAGACATGGAGACAGAGGTGAAAGAGAAAGGAAGAGACAAAAGTTGTTGTTGTTGTTGTTGTTGTTGGTGGTGGTGGTGGTGGTGGTGGTGGTGGTGGTGGTGGGGGGGGGGTTCCACAAAAATTAACAATAATGAACAAGAGTCTGCTGCTAGACCTGCAAAAAGAGAGAAGAGAAAAAAATGGGACACAAAGATGTGCAGGAGATGGAGGGAGCTCCAAGTCTCAGAGATCCAGGAGCTGCCCCAGAGCACAGGAACCCCAGGGAGACTGCGACCAGAAAAGCCCCCACCCCCCTCGAGAGGAGCAGAGGATCGCCCCGGGGGGCCACAACCAGCAGCCGGCAGAGTCCAGAGAGATAACGGCGTCAAGCCCACCGGCTCGCCCGCAGCCTCCCACCCCCTAGCCGGCCGAGCCCGGGACCCAATGACCCGGGACCCAGGGGCGACCACCCCCGCCGGGGACCCAGCAGAGCCCAGGGACCCAGATCCCTCCAGGCAGCCACCGGGATTGGTCAGGCAGATGCTAAAAATCTTAAACTCCCTGACCCGGGAGCCACGACCCAGAAAGACCAAGGCACCACACTCCACACCAGGTGTTACAGGGAGAGGGGAGACGAAGATGTATCATCCAAAGAAGTCCCAGGAGAAGGGAGGAGTCAAAGGCCCCACCTGACATATACAGTCATACACAGACACAGTCACACACTCCCTCCCTCATGTCTGCTTCTCTTAAAATCTTGTAACGCAACCACAACATTTAACTGCCACCTCACAAATTCTGCACTTTTTTTATACACACACACACACACACACACACACACACACACACACACACACACACACACACACACACACACACACACACACACACACACACACACACACACACACACACACACACACACACACACACACACACACACACAATAATGATATAAAACACAACAAAACAACAGCAGTTGTCTATGGCAGCATTTTTTTCTGTTGTGTGTATTCATTCATAGTGTCAATACATTTATGAGAAGGTTAATTTACAATAAAAAATTTACAGCTGTGGATTTCACCAGGGAAACATAAAATATAGTTATAATGTTATATTGAGATAACTTCGTTGTTCAAGCAATGTAGTTTTCGCATTTCTACAATATACTATCATGTTCATACAATAGAATATATATATATATATATATATATATATATATATATATATATATATATATATATATATATATATATATATATAAAATTCTAAAAGGTCTAGTTTCATTAAACATAAATTAACTATTTTGTCCATGCACACAGGAGACAACCCTTTTGGGTATGGTGCTTGTAATAAAATGTTCCATAAATAAATTTAAAAGCATAAAAACAAAAAGAAGATGCTAACTGGTAAAATAAACATTACAAACAAGAGATATGCACATTTGCAGTGTTGAGTTAGTCTGGCATCGTTGTGAGAGCCACAGTATTGTGTCATCTGTAGGCGTTGCTTCCTGAGATGAGACAACACACATGGGTAACTTAGGCTTTGGCTACTTCTGTTCTGGACATGAAGCTGAACTTAGCCTAACTTGACAAAAACAGTGTGCATGTGGCATAGGGAGGATGTATGAATATTATTATGTGCATTCAAATTTACACAAAACAACATTTATGTGAGGTCATTGTTAACAACATCCTTCTGCTGCCACTGGGTGGCAGTGTAGGCTCACTGATTACTGTGCAGTCTTCAATCTCTGCTGCGGATCCTTTTCTATATATATATATATATATATATACCATGTACTTTATATGTACAAAGGCCTTCAGATAGTTTCTGTTTAGATTTCAGTATAAAGATGGTTCATTAATTAAAGCTTAAGTTAAAGATACAATAAACTGTAAATAATACCCAATCATTTAAAATCTTGTGTTTCTTTTTCTGCACATTTAATGTCATCATTCATTTTGGGGTTTCCTTGTTTGATTTATTATTACGAACCTCTGTGCAGCATCTCAGCTATAGTTTCTTCAGTTGTAAATGTTTTTATGTTTTCATTATTTATTTCATTGAAAGAGACTTAAATCATCTAAATTAATATTTGTCACCATTTATAGTCAGCCAGCACTGAGAAATAAAGTTTAATTATAGACTTAATAATCTTAGAGATTTTCAGTGTAACATTGTTTTAAATTAATTCATTTGTTTTCTTTTTTTATTTAAATAACGAACATTTCTGTTGAAGATGCAGTGAATTTGGTTCAGTTTGTTTTTTTCTTTGTTAGTAGAATAATTCAAAAGGTCCTTGCAGGATATTTAGATAACATAAAAATGTTAAATTTAGATTTTTATCTCGATTTGAGTTCAAGAGCTTTATTTCAGAAGAGGCAGAAGAATGCTGTTTGACTTATTTGTGCCTTTTTGACGTTCTCGTGTTCAAAACGGATGAAGAATGAACACCGATGTGCAGGAAATAATCTCTTCAGAGACATTTACACGTTCTGCTGTGTTTCATATTTAAATTAATTACAATAAAATAATTTAAGGATTCAAATATAATCAAAATGTTAAAATCCACCAGGTATTCTGGCCTTTTGCATCATGAAACTGCAGACTGAGTTGTGATTGCAACACAGATAAGAGATTTCATTTTTTTCACTGGTTTGATGATAAATCAATCTACATAATACATTTTAAAACTGATTTATTTTACCTCTCTAAGCATCTGGCGGGAGTTTATTTGCAATAATTACACACATCCAACTGTTAACAGAAAAGTCTGAGTTTACTAATTATTGGTCATTTGTTTATGATGGCACTTTTCTTATTAATCTAGCAGCTATTTGAATTTTCAGTTATTAATCCTCTAAATAGTGCATTCCACTTGGGACTGAGAGAAAGATGTCTCCTCATGCTTGGACCAAATTATAAAAGAAAATGGGAAAAATGAATTGTTAGACTGACATAACTAAACTTCGTTATAACCATTAGCTCTTTTTAGCCTCCTGCAGGTAGAAAAACAGCCGTAAACATCTCTAACTGATTCATCCTCTCCTCTCTCAGCTCTTTATACAGTTTGCTGAATCATCAGCATTGCTGCCAGGTTGCCATGGTGTCTGATTGTTGGGTGTCATGTCGCTCGCCCCGTCACAGCTGGAAATCCCTCTTCGAGCCAGTCCAGCCGTTGCCATGACGTTTACCTCGGCAACAACAGGTTGGTGATGATGCTGTGCCGTCCCTTGTTAAACAGTGCCAGGTTTCTCAAAATATGTGATCATTTTTAAGCCTGTTTTATCAGGGCTTGATTATTAACAGTTCTTTTGAAAACAACAAAAATAATTCAAGTCATTTAACACCTTATGGGCTCATGTTTTAGCATCTTCAATAGAGAAAAGCATCCCAAAATATTCCCAAGCCTCTTAAATAGATTCAGTGAGATGATTCAAGCAAAAGGTGATGCTTGGGACAAACTTTATTAGGATGTTTCTGACAAACACAGCAGGCTTCACATTTTCCCCTCTAATTATCACACAGGAGTACCTTAATTGTGTTCTCAATTTCATTTCATTTTAAGTATTTTAAATGGATACTTTTTAAAAATGTCTATTAAATGTGATAAGCATTGTTATTTAAGCTGCTAAAATTAGCATAAGAACTGTAAATGTCATTTAGGGAAAAAAACAATATTTATTTTTAAGGGATAACAATACTTCAATTCATAGCTAATTAACACCATTTTCTCATATTTGATATAATTTAACAATGAATCTCAAACTTGGAGCTTGATTGAGTTTTTTAATTTGCATGCAAAGTGACTGTGGTTAAGTCAGGGACCTCATGCTTCCAGGGCTTAGAGCCCTCAGGGGCAGCAATCTGAAAGGGAAAATGAGAGGCCAGTCCTGCTCCAGCATGGGGTCTCATCACTCTCTCCACACTTCTGCTGTCAGGGCTTTTGTTTCAGCTACATTTCTTGTTCCCGAGGTCCTGCCTCCCAGGTAACTGCTGAGCTGGACAGTGTGATGGTGCTCAGTCTGAACACAGGCCTAAAAATATGGATCAACCAGAACGTACAATAAAATAATCTTTTCAGGGCAATTAGAAGTGCATTCTTTTGTTAAAATAAAAAAGACAGCTATAGCTGTAGAACATTTACTTGAAGGCGTCACCTCACTTAGCTGATGAGCTAACATCTTGTCAACCTAGACCAAAGTGGGTTGTTTAAAAACAGCTTACAACTCTGAAGGTGTGGATAACTGTCTCAAGTTCAGAGCGAGACAGAATGGGACTCAGCTTAGCAATGTTCCTGAGATGGAAGAAGGAAGAGCGAACAAGAGAACTGACATGAGAATCCAGGGTGAGAGCTGGGTCAAAGGTCACACCAAGATTCCTGACAGAAGGTTTGGTGTGAGAAGCAAGCTGACCAGCTTGTCTGGGGCACAGATGAGGATCTCAGTCTTATTTTCATTCACCTGTAGAAAGTTCCCAGCCATCCAGGTTTTAGGCAAGACAGCTTTATTTATATAGCACATTTCATACACAGAGGCAATTCAATGTGCTTTCCATTAGCAAGAACATAAAAATCAATGTGACAGAAAATACTATTTAAAAATTAAAAATAAGCTAAGTTAAAGTCAAAGTTAAGAGAGCAAACACAGTGCAGAATGTACTGTTTTAATGGGGCTTAAAGGAGATGTACAGTTGGATGTCATCTGCATAAAGATTGTAGGAGATTCCTTTAAAAAAGCTCAGGATGTGCTGAAGAGGAAGCAGATAGAGGAGGAAGAGTAGAGGCCCCAGCGCAGAACCTTGTGGGACACCGTGAGAGAGGGAGGTGGTGGAGGACCAAAACTTGGAGACGGCCACAGAGAAGAAACTCTCAGATAGATATGAGGAGAACCACTCCAGAGCAGTTCCTGATAGGCCTACCCAGTCTCTCAGCCTATCCAGTATCAGGTGATGGTCAACAGTGTCAAAGGCTGCAGTCAGGTCCAGCAGGTAAGGAGCACTTACTACACTTATTATGGTAGTTTTATTCCGGCATCACAAGAACTGTAGTTGTTTTCCGTCTTGCTGTTAGCTTGCTCTGGAGCTTTTTGCTTGCTGTCATTGAATTACCAATGCCTTTCCTGCTGCGTTAGCTCTCTGCAGATTCGGAAACCTCACAAATTCACAGATTGTAAACAGTAGCTATGTTCCACCTTCATTTTGTTTTGAAAAGAGAACAACTGACAACCCCCAGCTGGTTGAGAAGGAAATCTTTTTCAGTAATATCTTCCTTCTAATATAATTCTGTTTTGTGTTCATTTCACTGTAGAATTCCAGCAAATTGCAGCAATCTACTTTGTTCCAGCGTGTGCTTGGCCTAGCTGTTAGCTAATCAATCCTGAAAACCATTGAAGTTGACTTTTCACAAAAGATGCTGCCAAAAGGCAGGTTTACTTTGAGTAAAGTTATGTTACATGCTTTATGCATAACCACACTCAAAAACCGCCTTTTCACTTGTTCAACAGTTTTTCCCTAAAGTTGAAAATTTCCCTTAAAATTGAAACTATTTTGCTAAACAGCACAAAATTATGTCATAAATGAATTTATATCACACTATGGTTGTAGTTTTACACACTCATAAGATGCTATTGTTTGGTTTACCCAAATAAAATACCCAAATGCATCACATTAATTAGTTTGCTCGGTGATGAGCCACACTCATCTTCTGCATAAATCAGACTAAAATAATTAAAATAAAATTATTTCACATTTCATATCTCAGCAGGCAATAACTACTCAAAAGAACACACCATGCTTTTTAACATGTTTTAAAACAAACAGAATATCTAACCTCAATGTTATTTTAATTCATCTGTGTGATTCTCAGCATTTTTGTGCCATCAATTTGTAAAAGTTAAAGTAGAAAAGTTTGCAGCAGCATCGTCTCAGATCATCTCTGCTGAAAAGATGCGTTATAATAACAGGTTGCAGATTTGATTTCACTTGTCAACAATGGAGCCACTCTTGTGTATCTGAATCCTTCACAGACCGAAGATGGATTTTAACAACGTTGTGTCTTCTGCTTTCCTTCACAGGTTTCAATTTACTTACACCGGATTTCCAGCGTACCCCCTGGAGTTTTGGCATATAGAAAAAAGAGAATCAATAAACAGTAAAGTAACATGTTGGACTTTGTTTTGTTGCAGGACTCATGCTGAGTTTTTTAAACGTTCCTTTTTGTTTGTTTGCTCTAAATGTTTTAGCATTTACTCAGTAATTATCTTTGCTTTAATTATCAACAAAATGTGAATTGCTCTCAGTAAATTTGATTGTTTACAACATTGAATAATTTTCCATATTCTTTTTTTTTGAAACCCATAGAAATTGATTTAACCAAACAATCTGTCTTTCTTTTCCCTTTATTTAGGCGTTAAAAACGTACCTGTTAGAACACAGTAGATGTTTAGTGTGACTCAAAGGCACCATGGCCAAAATGTGGGTTAATGGGTGAATTCACAATTTCCAGGAACAACATTTGAAATCCTATGTGGGTGATGATGCCTAAGGTCAAAAATCCTGTTTAGATTTTAAATATGTTGACCATCCAGGAGGGAGGATGAAAGAGAATACCAACATTTTTATCTTCAAGAAAATAAAGATAGACATTAAGATTTGAAGTATGAACAAAAATGTTTATAAATGTTCTCAGTTAAAAGGTATGCTATAAACTGAACAATTGGGAAGTTATTGAGAGGTTCCAACAAACTAAAGTCACAAGTTTTGGGTTTATTGTGTAAAATATAATTCCTTAAAACCTTAAAGTGACGGTGCATATTTTCCCTGACGATAGGGGGCGGTACATACCTAAATCAATGCAAGCAAGCAGTATTTTGTGTTTGAGTAAGACTTTACCAACGGGTGGCCAGTAGGGTCAAAAATCCCTGGAAGCAGGATTTTCGAATGAGTACTTCGTCATATCATTCAACCAAAATGACAAATACATCAGCCTCCCTTTAATCACTAGCTACGAGTGAAGAGGTAAACGTGAAAACAACATTTATGAATGGTGACAGTTTTGTAACCACTTGTGACAAATCTGTAAATGCGTTTTGTCCTCACGGGCTCCTGTAGACGGAAACATGGCATCACCCAGGGACATAGGGTGTTTCTCAATGTCAAGGAACCTCACCTTGATGTCTTGGCCCCGCCCCAGTTTCCTAGGAGATATGTCATCAGAAACTGCCAAGACGTGTTCCAATGTTCATGTTCTACCGAGACGTGTGTTCTCCGTTTGTTAGACGTTTAGTTAGCTGAGCAAGGATACATGGGAGGTGTCTTGTAGCCTAGCCTTGGTCAAAAATTACCCAGAATACACCGCAGTATTTTCAAAAGGATGGTGCTTCAGAAGCCGGCAGCTACTTCAGGGGCAAATTTCAGGTTTAAAAGTAAGTCAACTAATTTAAAATGTTTTTTTTTAATCAAAAGAAATTATCTATGATTGGTTAGTTGCTTACTGGTTGCAGCTTCGGTGGCTAGTGGGTAGTAACTTGCTTATATATTTAATTTAACAAATATATACACACTTTAAAAAGTAAAAGGCTTGTTATATATTTATATTGAAACGAATACGTATAAAATCTAATGTTATCTCCCGTGTCACGTGACGTTACGTGACCGCCGTGGAAGCCGCGGTCACGTGATGTAAGTCTGTTCCATTTAACCATTTTCTTTGGCCAAGGAAAGACAATGTCCTCGTAAGCAAGGCCAGGCGCCTTGACATTGAGAAACCCTCTTAGGTTGTTTCTCAATGTCAAGGAACCTTGATGTCTTGGTCCCGCCCCAGTTGCCTAGGAGATACATCATCAAAAACCGCCAAGGTGTGTTCCAATGTTCATGTTCTACTGAGGCATCTGTTCTCGGATTGTTAGCTGTTTAGCTAGCTGAGCAAGGATGCATGGGAGGTTCCTTGTTGCCTGGCCTTGGTCAAAAAATTCCCAGCGCCGTATTTTTAAAAGGATGGCGGATCAGAAGCCAGCAGCTACTTTGGGGGCAAATTTCCTGTTTAAATATAAGTCAACTAATTGGAGCTACGGGGTTGATATCTGAAATGTTTTTTTTATACCCAAAGCAGTTAATTGCTTAGTAGTTGCAGCTTTAGTGGCTAGCAGGTAACTACCTTACATATTTAATTTAACCAATATTTACACAATTTTAAAAGTTAAAGTCTCGTTATATATTTACATTGAAACTTACTGATACGTATAAATTATGACGCTACCTCACATGTCACGTGAGTTGATTGCCGCGGAAGCCGCGGTCATGTGATGTAAGTCTGCTCCATTTAAAGCCTCTTTCCAGAGTATTTCTCTTATCCGATGGCACCATCTAGTGGCTGACAAGCATATCACCCAAAAAGTCTGTCGCTCTGTTTTTTTAAGATGGCAACTTCACAGGTGGCTCGGGCATCTGGTCAGGATGCCCCCTGGACACCTCCCTGGTGAGGTTTTCCAGGCACGGCCAACTGGGAGGAGACCTAAAGGTGGACCCAGGACACGGTGGAGGGACTAATGTCTCTCACCTGGCCAGGGAACACCTTGGGATTCCTCCGAAGGAGCTGGCCCAAGTTGCTGGGGAGAGGGAAGTCTGGGCCTCTCGCCTTAGGCTACTGCCCCCGCGACCCGACTCCGGGTAAGCAGATGAAAATGGATGGATGGATGGAACTTCACGTTTCTGTTTATAAATGTACTTCTTTAGCCAACAAACAGAGCTAAAACACTTTGTTTTACGAGCATTATTCTCATGTCATGTTTTCTCATACATTTATATTTTAGAGACTTACTTTTCGTGAAAAGTTAATCAACTCTGCATCAGCTGAGGCATTCCTTAAATTTGAAGCAAGTAAGCGGTAGTCTAACACTATTGGTTAGTTCTGGTCGGCGCTCAGTTTCCTATTACACGGAGCTCTGCGGGGCAGGGGGTGTGCTTAACAAGAAAAAAAAGACGTATTGCTTATATCACAGTACATGATAAGATAATCAATTTTACGGATTTCTGACAAATCATACATAATTTCTGTAAGGGGAAAACTTCAGAAAGATACTTTAACTGTTTTCTTTGACCAAGGAAGGACAGTGTCCTCGTAAGCAAGGCACCTTGACATTGAGAAACACTTTTAGACCTGCTCTCATGCATTTTAGACCCAATTTCTGTTACAAAGTCACCAATATTTTTTAATAACTGGGCATTATTTAATACTTTTTCAACAACATTTTGATGGATATTTTCAGAGATTAACGGTAACAACAACACATTTTCTCTTTAAACATTAGTTTTTACAGAGGTACATCTTGTTCTTTGAATCACCCTTTTGTGTTCCCAACTTTTGTCTTTAATTAAAAAATAACTGCAACCAAAAAAAAATCCTCCACCTGAGTGAGTCTATGTCATTATAACAGCCTGCTTGTTAAACTCAGAGTGACTTAAAAGAACAAGAAAAAAACAGTTTCTTAGTGAACTTGCTCTTTAAATAAAACATGTTAACCTCACAACCAGCACACTAATAATGTCCACACCTTATTTTATCCAGTGGATGATTACCAGGAGCTTTTCCCTCTCATCACAGAAAACTTAGGGTTAGTGACGCTGTTGCACAGTCTTAAAAATCTGGTTTACTTTGTGTCCTCTCGCCCCCGGATCACACCGCTGACATCATAGGATGTCTGCTACACCAGAGCAGCTCTGTCAGCTCTCCCTCTTTCCTGGAGCAGCTTTGTGTTCCATCAAAGGCTCTGAGCAAAGAGACATGAGACTTAATTGTCGTGCTTTATCAGGGGAATAAAGGTGGGATGGGCTGCAGTTTAGGCTGCCTTTATGGCTCTACAAAGTGTGACTAAGTGACTGAGAGATAATTGGCCAAGAGGAGAAAGGCTGATGGGATGAAACTCAGATTGATTTGTAAGTAAAAATGGCCACTATTGGAAATCCTATGTAAGTTTTAGCACAGTTGCAAGATTTCCTGAATTTACAGACTTTCCAGATGCAGAAGCTCTTCTGCATCCCACAGCTTGTTTACGACTGAAAGTAACGCCGGCCTCTCCCTGTTACATCAGAACTAGTGTGTTCCTCTGATGATGCTGTGGCAAAATGCAGGATTTGTAAACAAAAGGCATCATTTCCAATCTGTCCTCTACATAAAACTCTCATCACATTTCACTTTAAAGTTGGGAAGGCAAAATAAAAAAGTTAAAACGTTTGTTTCCCTCATTCACACCGATCATGCACTCACTGTGGAGCTCTGAGCATCCCTCTCCTCTCCACCCATGACATAAATATATGAGTGTTTTTATGTGTGCAGTGAAAAGGCGTCGCTCAGTTAAGTGGCCTTGTTGTATCACCCTAGCAGCGTCCAGTGGGGGGTGTGGATGAAGAGGGGCGGCGGGGGTGGATGAAGGAGCGGACTGCAGCACCATGCCTAATCAGCCTTTCTCACCAGGGTCAAGACTTTCTGTCTGGGTCCGCGGTGCTCCCTGCCACTGAGGACTCACCCATTCAAGCGCACAATGTCCCTGTCAGTCCCGACAACACTTCCTGCCTCTGCTGGCTCCAGCCCTCGCAGGGATACACAATATTTCACAGCTCCCAACAATGGCCTGTCTGCCTGCACCCACCATATGGTTACTATGGGCCACAATATTGACACACATCACTAATTATTCAAAAAGCAGAGGGAACGTGAGGGAAGGAGGGAAGAAGGGAAATGAGGAATTTGGTGCTGGTCAGTTTTCCTTATGTTTTTCGAATCAGTGATCGATCATATCCAGTATAGACACCAGGGGCATCTCCAGCCAACCGATCGTATTCCTTCACCAGCTTTCTCGTGATCCAGGAAATTACACGACTGTTTGAATCGTGACACGGGTAAAAAAAAAAAAAAAACTAAATACAGCTTCAAACAGATTTGACTTTTCCATTTCTCATCACCACCTCATGTCTGTCTGCGTAAACTAAAATGAAATATAATTTCTTGCTTCATCCTCAGCGAGGAAAGTCAGTTAATTACCTGTTGACTGCTGTACTGTGAAATTGTTCTGGGATTGTTTAATTGAGCTTCAGGGGCCGCTCCAGTGTGTTATTATGGTTTAGCTCGTGTTGAACATCATCAGAGAAGCGGTACATCGCAGCCTTGGCGGGAGGGAAAGTTATTCCCAAAAGGAATCTACTACATATTCTTGTTTTCAAATCTTAGAATTAGCTTCAGATCCAGAAGATTTCGCAGTTAAAGCTTGTTGAGTTGTTAAAACGGCACTTTCTAAAGATGAAAAGAATAGTTTTCTCCACCTAAACATCAAAACTCTGTCTGTGATTTTTTTGAGCTGCTAGATGTTCACGACTTTGGACAGATCCACTGAACTTTTTATCCTTTTGGTAGACTGAGACAGTTTGGGCCAAGCTTTAGCTGTTTGACAGATGGCCTCACATTTGACTCTAGAACACTTTGTTATACAGAAGAGTTTATAGTTGACCCAAATGACCCATTTCCACCACCGGAACTTACGGGTAATTTTACTAGACCTTCACGATGTCTCCATTTTACCGGGCTGGCTCAAAAAGACCACTCTCTGGGCCATTTCAGGAGCCAGAGTGTCTGCTTTGGGTTATGTCCTTGGAAACGGTTCGATAGGGTCGATGAGCGGGAGTTGCAGGTTGAGAACCTGGCTGTTCTCCCCATGCTTACTCTGATGACCTGGTGCACTACGAAAACCGACGTTGTAAATTTGAGCCCTGACAAACAACATAAGTAGAGTTTCATTACTTGTCATTGTAGTTTGGGCTCAAAGATGCTCTAAATAGATGCTGTGTCCTGGTTTCCCAGTCTGTCCCGAACTGGCTGCCCCCTACGTGGTGGGAATGCGGTCCTGTGCAGCAGGCCATGACAGGCCCATGTTGGGACCAATCACAGTGCTGCACCTCACAGAGCAGTGATTGACAACCCTCACTGCGGGAGGTGGGATTCCTCATCTGTCATGATGGTGCTGGAGCTAATGACGCAACGTCTCATGACTCATAACGAGCCGCCGTTTCCCCTTCGCTCCCTTCTCCAGCCTGGTTCTATGCACCTCGGTGAAGTTGGCTTGTTGGAAGCAGGTGAATGTTGCCACGAGTCCAGATGTTCTTGAGCTTTCCTGATCTCGCCTTTGGCCCACTGTGAGGTGCGGTGCCACATCTGTCCGGACAGAGATGTGCCATATTGCTTCCCATCTGCCACATGGCACAGTCACATTCACACAGAAGCCGGGGCACACACGTATGTGGTGTGCCCAGACACTGCCCATCCTAACCATGGTCATAAATAGTGTAATTCATGTGTGTGAAACAGCAGGTTTTTAAGGGCGCTCAGAGGAATGGAGCAGAGCTGGAGGCTTTGGCAGCTGATGGACAGATTTTCTGTTCCTGGTAGCCACATGAAACTCTATGAGCCACACACTGAACACACTGAGACAGAGCGGCAGTGAAGACCTGCTGTTGCAACAAAATTACAGTTAAATCATGTCGGTCTGAATCTTTCTTTCCTTCTGAGTTTGTCTGTCCTTGTGCACTTCACCATCTGTCTCCTCTATGTCTCCGTCTCTCTCTCTGTCTGTATTCTGTCCTCTTTTTGAGCCAGGGGGGCCGTATCGAGGCAAATGTCACCGCTGTCCCAATGTTACGTAGGGGAAATTGACTCCTTAGCCTCTGTGCTGTCAGCAGCCATATGCTGATGTTTTCATATTCCAGAGAAATGAGGAGAGGGAGTCGTAAAGACCTCTAAAGTCAGAATTACAACCCCGGCTACCACTGCCGAGGAGAGGCCCCTTCTGTCACACCACGAGCGCCATTATCTCCCCAATCCCTCAGTCCCAGAAAGTGGCGTGGGCTTCTGGAGCGCCACATTAGTGCCAGCTTTTCACTCAAAGTCAGACTTTTTTGAAACATCGCTCCAACGGAGGGCGATTCAGTTGTAGTCACGGCTCGTTTTAGCTTCTCCTTCTACAAAATTCTCCTGGCTGGGAGCGCGGTTCAGTGGTTGTGCTGATTTAGACTTTACGAGACGTCAGTCGTTCCCTACAAGACCCGTTGAGCTATAGGCAGCGTTTCCAGCTTATCTATATTTCATGCTTTTATCTGCTCTCAGCTTTTAATTAGGCAGTTAGTAGCTCATTAAAATCTATTGGGACCAAACTTTTACCGTGTTGCAAAGTTGTGCTGATATTGAGCTTTTCAAGTCCACGGAGGCTTTTAATTACCTCCCAATGAAGTTACATTGAGTAATAATGTCTTTGTGATTTACAGCTTCTGCTTTTAACATTCTGCTCCTGTGCTTTTTATCCTTTTCTTGACAAAGAAGTGATGGATCATTCCTAAAGAATAACTTTTAAGCTTATGTTTGAATAAGTTCAGTTAAAGATGTTTTACACAACACATTGTGTCCGTGGCCACACTATGAAGGATTGTAATATTATGATATTAATTCATCAGAACAGTCTGATACGAATCCTGTTTCTTCTCTTACTTCTGCTTCTTCGACACCAAATATTTAAGAGCAAAGCGAGTTTTTCCTCAAAATGTGTGTAGTAAGAAAAAAATATATAATTGTTTAGAAGTAAATACACATTTTAATGGCAAATTTATACCTAATTACATAGATTTTTAAAAATAATCATCATATTTTTGGAAGAAGCACAAGAAGTCAGAAAAGGTGTTAAATTTACATCTTTGAAAGACATTTGTTTCTTTTAAAGTCTCATTCAATTGTTTTGTTCAATAAATCTGCTGTGGTCTCTAATTTGAATGAATACTCTTGTTGTTTGTTATGTCCCCTCTGGCGTCTAGGAGTCGCGAGGGAAGAACACAGATAAAAATAAATAATGTAAAATAAAAGGGAATGAATACAGAGGGATGGCGTCTGGTTATGATGGTGATGAATGAATGGAAGGAGGTTAAAAAATGGCAGTTCAAAAAGGTTTGTTAACAAAAAGGTGGATCATGGGTATTATAATAATTAAACTAAATAATCTCCCTCTGCTAAAACAGGGGAAAGCAAAATAATAACCAACTTAAAGCTACTCTCTCCAACCAGAGAGAGGAGACCAAAAGGGAAGCACATCTGTTCTAAACTAAACCAACCACACATTTGTTACTAAAAGAATAAACCCAACCAATTACCAAAACCAAAAGACCCACAATTATCAAAACTAGAAAGCAAGAAATCTCCACAAGTAAAAATCCTCAAAGGCAAAACACAAAGACAAACCAAACTGAGGATAGGAGATTCACAAACGGGTGGCAAAAGGCACAAATTAACCTGAGCAAAACAGGGGCACTAAACGCTTAACCATAAACCCCAGTACTGGAGATCACAGTGGGATTACTAAAACAGAGTCTCTAAGAGATCACAGTCAGCTCTATCACTGTGTCTCCCTGAATAAGAGGAGGCTTAAAAGGCTTCAGAAGCAGCTGACTGCTGATTTGGTGCAGCTGCTCTACATCACTTTGCTGGCCTCTGGTGCTGCATGGCAGGACTGCAGGAACTGAGGCCTGCAGCAGGAGGTCACCAGGTGGAGAGCAGAGAGCAGAAACCTCTGAGAGCAGAAACCTCTGGGTTTGAAACATTGTTCTTTGTGGGAAAAAAGCTCTAGCGAACCTGTTTCAGGAAGTAGAAGTAAGGACAGAGGAGATGGACGGTGGAAAATGGCGTTTTGGAGTCATACTCATTGTTATTTCTAGGGATGTGTGATAGCTACCATTAATGTCAGCTGATATTGGCATTTAAATGTAACATCCAAAAACAACGATATCGGTTTTCAGTCTTTTAAATGGTGAATGGGTGAATTTTACTTCTGATTTCTTTCCCTATAGGCACAGATGACATTAAGGAACTACAGAACCTGTTAATTGGATAAATCTTGGTTGTCATGCTGTTAAAGTGCATGTGTGATGGTTTGAGGTCCCTTCTCAACAACTCAAATCCTTCTTAGTGCCCTAGTGGTGGAGTGTCCACCCTGGGACTGGGAGATTGAGGTTCAATTCCCAGTTGGTTCATACCAGTTTTTTAAATTGCGACCCAATGCCTCCCTGCTTGACACTCAGCTTTAGGGTTTGGATTGGATAGTTAAAACACCAAATAGTTCCTGAACGCGGCCACTGCTGCAGCTCACCGCTCCCCACGGGGATGGGTCAAACATGGAGATGAATTTCACCAGTGTGTGATGACCAATGGGACTTTAACTCTGCAGCAAGTGTGTGAAAACACTCTGTACATCCCATATTTTCAAAATAAGAGAATTACTTGAATATAGGTGTCTTGAGCACGTCAGTGGACCTGGAGGTCCCCTGTGAGCCAATCAGGTTGGTTATGTAAGTGTAGGGCGCTTGAAAATGGCGGCGCCTGGTCACAAGAATGTGGCTTGTTGCTGATAATCGTTGGCGTGGCGTGGTGCGGCGTGCGGCTAACAGATGCTTGCTCCAGCTGGTATGGGGGGGTTTATCGCCCGGTTGGATCGCGGGTCCTCACACCCCTCCACTGTGCTGGCCACCGTCACCATGTTTAATGAGTCACGAATTGCCTGTTTGTCTTCTGCTCCCTGCTGTTTCTGCTCTCCCCCTTCCAGAACAATCCCTGAAACACATGCTGCTGCGCTCCGCAGAGCAGCCAGACCCACAGGCTGAGCCAAACTGTTGTAAAGAACAAAGTTGTCATTTTTTATTTCTCCTTCTTCTTCTTTTGCCTTTCCCCCCCCTCCTTCTTGGGCGTTCATCTAAGAGAGAGATGGGTCGTTCTGTAATAAAACTGCCTTTTTAGACGCTGCGCCTGACCTCGCCAATATGTCTACCCCGAGAAACCAGTGCCCATTTGAAGCCCCTGACAAACACATAAATGGCTCTATAATTGGGCCGCTTTGTTGTGCGAGGCGCGGGCTCATCTGAAAGTGCTGTTTGACACTTTGTGGTAAATGGAGCTACATTACGACAACACATGGCGGTTACTAAAGGAGCAGAAACTGGCGAGCAGATTAGACGGGAGCAGGTGGTGTTGACACAGAAATGATCTGTTTTAAGTCAATAGAAAACCATAATTTGAAGAAAAAAGTTTTCCTGAGCAAACCAGGGTTTCATCTCCGGGCCAGCGACGGAGCTGTGTGGCTCGCTGAGAGAAGACGGCTCTGCCTCGAAGTCCAAGCAAACTCACAGAAATGCTTGGATGACCATCAAATGGTCCAGAGCCTGCACAAATATACACATAATACACACATTCACAGACGGGGTGTTTGTAGCCTGTGTGCAGGGACGTTCTGCAAGCTGCCCCCAGTTTTGCTCTGATCTCACCTGTTTAATCTGCAAGATTGGTCTGAAGCCTCATTAACCGGGCAGGTGGCGAAGAAACGCTGCTCGGAGCCATAACTGAACCTGAACCTGTTTTTTTTATTATATGATATTAATTATAAGAAAAAAGGAAGTAAATGTGTGCTTTTACTAATGCTGCGTTTAAAAAATGGCCTTCTAGCTACAGCAGATGGTGTGGGATTGTCTCGTTAGACGAACTGATCTGTCTCACTGAAGGAAACGTGTCTGTATCAAAAATGTGCCTCCACCTTCGGGCAGGGACGCCTCACAGCATGGCGGAGGAGCCCAAAAGAAGTGATGACTATCCCTGGAATCTTGGCAGCGTCCGGATTCGGCCCCAGTGCCGTGAAATCCTCGTTCCGCGGGGCTGCTCTTTGTGGTCGGCTCTGGGATCTCGGAGTGTCATTCTTCTCATAGTGCAGGTCACCAAGACAGAGGCAGCCGGCCTGAAAAGATCCACGGAGGGGGGACACAAAGGCCCGAGGCAGCCCATAAATGTCTCCTGTTCAGCTCCGGCCCATTGACTCCTTGCCTCCCTGCCAAGCAGGGCCCTGTCAGACCAGCCCCTCTCTCTAACAGCTTAATTAGCAGAAAGAACAACAGTGTCAGAGCCTGTTTCAGCTTAAATAAAAACAAGAAAAGACCCAAAAGTTGCTCTCCCCACCTCTCATTGTCCTCATGTGGTCCATGACAGCAGCGTCCTTTTTATTTGGCTCAACTTAATGCACATAAAACAGCATTCCGACACCGTTCCAGGACCAGGGCGGCGATGGGAGGACGGAGAGCCTTCTGATCGTGTCATTCTCATGCTAATTTTTACAACTTCTGCCTCTGATACAGAAATGGGTTGAGGTTTTTTTTAATCAAAAAGAGAAACTTGAGATAAGACCGAGGTAAAAACCTACTCCTTCCACATGGGTGAATCCTTTTAAGAAAGCCGCCCAGTCGAAGCCTTTTCCTCCAAACTCAATACGATTTTCATTTTTCATGATAATGGCGATGGAGATGATGATAAGGCAGTTTGTATTGTGATGATAATTGGAGTTCCTGGCGTCACAGGGAGATCGTGTGAGGAGACACCTCACTGCTGTCCGCCACGCTGGCTTTGAACCCTCTGCTGCCCTCTGATGTCTCCTGATTGATGGGTTGTGTCTGTCTCACTCGTGGTCATTCTGCTTACAAGCTTCTGTCAATCAGCCGATCTGATTTTATCATATATCTATGTGGTTTTTCTAAAAGGTTCCGTGTCTTCATCCCTTCTAAACATCTGCAGTAAATGCTGACCTCTGACACGTCTACATACCTCTACGTTTTTCATTCGCGTGTCTCATTAATCTCTCTGTCTGTTTGTTCGCCATCTTTCCATATCTTCCCGCTGTCGTTCTTTGTTTTGGTTCTTTTATCCGCGGTTCACATCAAACACAAGCACCAGATTGATTCTCATGTGAACAAGGCTGCAGTGGGGGGCAAGGGACCTCAGCCGCAGACTTTGAAGATCATTCCCATCCTGCTTCTCACACACACAAACACACACACAATTCCCACCGCTGTTTCCTGCATGGAAAATAGACACTTTTACTTTTCCATGCCAAACCCAAGATAAGATAAGACTTTATTGATCCCACAATGGGGAAGTTTGTGTGTTACCACAGTTCAGGACAGATAGCAAGACTACATGAGTTATCAAGAATACAAAACAAAATAATACAATAAGGCAATGTGCGATATGCAAGAGTAGTTTCTATGTACACACAACCAGCATTATCGTTTAGGGTTGAGAGAAAATGTGCAAGTACTAATAAGTATCAGCCATTCTACTACAACAAATACTATTTACTGTCCAAGTAGGTATATGCATGAGCATGTATGTATAAACATATGAATGCACAAGTCCAGCAGATGCATTACGCATTAAGTGGTGACTGAGTAACTCATGACATCATGATGTGTTTTAGAGTCTAACTGCTGTTGGAATCAATGATATTTATTGTGAGCTTTTCTTAATTTAATCAGATTTTCACGTCTCCTGAAGAAAAAGGGTTTACCTTCAGTAAGAGTGAATGAGCTGAGCACTGAAGAAAGGCCAAATGATCATTTAGGGTTGCAACGATACCACTTTTTTCCAAATGATACGATACCGATACTTGGATCTGAGTACTCGCTGATGCCGATTACCGATATCGATACTTCTACCACACAAAATAATGCTATGAATTGTAATACATGTTTTATTTTCTTCTCTGCTTTCAACAGGAAAAGACTGTGAGGTAGATAAAAAGTAAAATATATGAATAGAAATGATCACAAAACTAAAGTATTAGGTGAACAGAAATGACAAGTTACAGTGAAGCCACTTTCAAGCTAATGCATTGGTATCGGTTCCTGGTATCGGTATCCTGTGCTTTCCTAATTTAAAGGTGTGGGAAACTAATTTAACCGATACATTTGAAGTGGTCTCTGGTAGAACTGAATGCTTTGCAAAAAAGCATTGCTTGGATCAGCAAAGACAATCTGCTGTCACAGATAGTGGCAGCAGACGGCAGAATATGGAGTCTCATTTTCTGATATTTAGACATCTTGCCTTGGAATGGATAACAGCAACGTGACTCTACCACTGTCATGCAATGTTGATGTTTTATTTCCACAAATAACACGTCTGAAGACGTTTTTTTTGCGTGGTGGTGTTGCTAACGCTAATGGTTAGCTTCTACTAGACGAAGCATTCTCTGCTGTTGGACGCTAAACAAACAACAGCCTTCCCCGTCGCAAAGTGTCGTACTCGTGGGGACCGGGCTTTCTCAGTCCTAGCTCCATCACTCTGGAACCAGTTGCCACCCTCAGTTAGGCTGTCACCATCTCTGCCAGTCTTTAAGAGTCGCCTAAAAACCCACCTCTTCCGCTTGGCGTTCCCTGAACGTGTTTGAGTTTGACCCTCTTTTATGTTGATTTTATTTCCCTGCTTTCATTGGTCTCTTTATCCCTTGTTTTAACCATTTGTTTCTACTTTAATGTTTTACCTTTTTTGCACTATTTGAATTGCTTTTATTATGGATTTACTCATCGTGTTTCACATATCTCATGTACCGTGTTCAGTGCCTTGCACCTCCCGACAGGGTCGCGGAAGGCGCTTTATAAATAAAGCTTTGATTGATTGCTTGATTGATTGGTTGACAGATTGATTGATTGATTGATTGATTGATTGAAGTCAAGATTGGTGAGTCCATGAATGTTAAGTGTGACATAGATCTGTGAGGCTTTTCATATCCTAGAGCACGTGTCAGACACAAGGCCTGCGGAGCATTTTTATGTGGCCCACAAGATAAATATAAAAAATATATTAAAACTGACCCTCTGGCCGATTTTACCACAAAGACTACAACTCCCACGATGCTTTGTGGCGTTAGCGTGGAGCCGAATCGCCCCCTCCTCTGTGTTTTTTCCAGCGTCTGCTGCCGTTGTCTGCAGCTCCGCTGTCTCGGACAAACTAAACACTCCTCTCACTCAGCGCCGAGTTCACTCAGCTATTTGCCGATGTTGAAGCCCAGAAACGGAGATTTTAACCGCTCAGTAATGTGTTCATGACTGAAAGAGAAAGTTTTCCAACTAACTTCCAGACAGAGCTGATATAACTCCAGCGAGCAGGGACACGCTCAAATCAGCATGACTCTGTGGCTGCTGTAGTTTTTATTTTTCCTCCCTGACTGACAACAACGTGGTCAAGCTGCTCAGACATGTTCATCAGCACAAACCTATGTGAGCACCTGTTGTCGTCTAATGTTGTCATTATTATGATGAAGATGAACAAAACAACAGGAGTCTCCTCCTCAGCTCAGATCAACTCCATGTTGCAGGTATCTGGCTGGAACAGGTGAGCATCACAGTAATTCAGTGGAGCAAACTGAGCTTTAAATATTTTGGTTTTATGCTCTTTTTCTGCTCCAAAACATGAAAGTTAACAGGTGAGATATTGCATTTTCATTTAAGATAACATTTTATTTTTATTTTGTTGTTGGCCAGTGAGAAAATATCTACAGTAAGCTACAGTAAACAGGAAGTGGAAAGGCTGCAGATAGATGAATAGAATAGAAAATCCCTTTATTGTTCCTCAGTGAGGAAAGCTAGACGTCACAGCAGTGATGACACTTATTACAGGAGAAAAAAAGGAGAATAAAAAATAAGAAAAATAAGTAAACAACAAGAAAACATAAATCCTGAATAGATTTTAAAAATGCTGATTATACCACAAGTAATGAATACCACTGATGCCTTTTATTTAAAACTGACTTGCACATTCAGTGTTAATGCAAAAAATAAGTTTGTTTCCAAATTAAAAGGTTCTAAATTGCATATATGTTGATAAAGAAAATGCGCAAATTTGCCGTCACTTTTTCAAAAAACATTAAGTTTGGCCCGCAATTTCGTCCCAGAGTTTCATTTCGGCTCAGTGTGAATGTGAGTTTGACACCCCTGTCTTAGAGTTTCACCGTCTATTTTCTATTTAGAAGCTACGGCAGGAGATAGGTGTAGGAGACTATTTTCATGCTAAACATGTATGAAAAAGTCAGAAATAATCATTAAAAAATTATGTTCTACACCTTTAATGTAACTCTGGTATTGATGTCTGCCTCCCATAATTGCTTATTTTTTGTCTTCACAAAAAATATTAATATAGTTTCATTATGAATTATTTTCCACCTGTTCAGACCTGTTATTGGATTATTTTATGATATAGAAAGACAAATATGGGGTGCACACTCTAAGTTGGTGGAGATGCTCTACCTCAAGTGGAAGAATTTAAATATTATTATATCTTCTCAAAGCACCAGTGAGTCGTGGCAGATGGCCGCTCATACTGAACCAGGCTCTGCTGAAGGTTTCATCCTGTTTAAGAGCAGTTTTCCTCTCCACTGTCGCTACATGCTTGCTTAGCATGGGGATTGCTGTAAAGTCTCTTACACAAGTCATTGACTCGATGCAGTTTTCTTACTCAAAAAACTTTTAACTAATTGACATAATGAACTGAAGTCCAGTAGGTTCAACTGGAATGCTTACCTTGTGAATTTCTTTGAGACGACTCATGGCGCTACATAAACAAAATGAATTGAATATAATCATGAACTTTGGGTAATGAAGGAAAGAAGTTAACAAACACACGTGAACAACGTAAGTAACCACCCCAAGGTGACCAGGCTCAATGGGAGCGCAGACATCCAGGAGGGGCTTGGAGTAGAACTGCTGCTCTAACTCGCTGAGAGGAGCCAGCCGAGGCTGTTTGGACATTTGATCAGAATGCCACTGATCGCCTCCCAGGACAGGCTTTTCTTGCATGTCCCAGTGGGACGACTCCCCATGGACAACCCAGGACACCCAGTACATGCTGGTGGGATTATCTCTTTAGGCTGGCCTGAGGACCAGAGGAGCTGGTGGAGCTAAAGACGATAGTCTGGGATTTCTTGCTTGGACTTTTGCCCCCATGACCTTGAACCAGGTGAGATGTGACGTGGGATCAAGTTGTTAGTTTGTTTTAAATCGTCTAATCAAAATAGATAAATGAGAGTTTACATGTTTATGATGATTGTGAAAAAAGTGACAAAGCACCGTGTCCAAAAGAAAACAAATGGGGAAATCCTGGAGAAACATCACGCAAGATCATTTAAAATGATTAGGAGAAAATACAATAAAAATGTAATTAATGACCATTCAATAAGGGGTAAATGATATTTAGCTAAACATGGAAGTGATGCCGTCATTTGCTCTATTATGTTATAATTTGGGGACCTTTTTAATGATTGCTGTCTGGTCTTGTTTTCTCATGTCACTGGGTTCAAGTATGTTGTCATAGATTCAACTGCAAAGACGTTTGAAGAATACCACCATTGTCTGACTTTACACCTCTCGTCTAGCCAAGGCTTTGATCAGTCGTCAATAAATCCACCTTTTCTTTTGCTTTTTCCCAACCAAATGGTCAAGCATGAAGTTCAGCTCCAGGACAGCCCTGTGCCTCGCAGTGGCAGTATTATCAATTTCCTGACTGCATGAAGACGTACAACCCTTTTAACTTATTTTTTTAACAGCAAGGCCCTTTGAGAGAGTCCATGGCTGAACCATATTTAACCTTTCTGTGTCAGACCACCCGCCAGTGGCCGGGCCTCTGGCAGCCCATTCACCATCTCAGCGGCACCGACAAGCCAGCAGAATATGATATAGAGGCGGACCGCGGAGCAACCACACGATTTATACTCCCACCAAACCCAAACATCTTTAGGAGGCTCGTTGTTCACCAAATCACAAAGACTCCGTAGGCCACAATGGCTAAGCGGCAGCATAAATTCAGTCTGAGGAGGTGAGTTTTATGTAGAGAACATCAGTGCTTCGTTCTTCCCATGATTAAAAAAGAGAAACGTTTTCCCAGGTTAAATCACGGGGGTGTAATCTGAGGACGGAGAGGTTTCATTGGTTGGGTTCAGTTAGAGATTATAGATATATTTATAGATGCAATGAATCTCCTTAGATTATGTCTGCTGGGAACTATCTTTGGTGCCAGCACTCAATTAATAACTAAAGTTTAATGAAATATTAAAAAAAACATTTTAATTTTTTTTAGTTTTCACTTGTAATTGTTTACTTCTGCGATCCACCTGGTCTTCACAAAATGACAAACAATTGAAATAAACTGAAATCATGACTTCTGCTTTTAAACAAAACTTGCAAAGCTTCACTTTGTTTAACCTCAATAATCTTTTCACTTTTCACCCTTTAATGTGAAATATTTAAATTAAAATGATACTTTGCAACTTTTTTCATGTTTTTATATGACTTTTTTTAACCAGTATGTGCTAAAATGACCCTTTTATAGCAGGAGTCCTCAACTAAATTCGTTCAAGGGCCGGAGTTTTTCCCAGCAGACACACTTTAATAAAAGACAGACTCAAATAGTTGTTTCAACTTATTTTTACTATTTCACTGAAGTCTCCCTGTTAAGTTTTGATCGTAAAACTAAATTTTCTGTGTTTTGAAGTTGAGAACATATTGTCATTCTCATGTGTTCAGTCAGCCTAAAACTGCAATTTATAGATTTTATGGAAATAATAGAATCATAGAATAGAATTTGAATGTAAATTGTTCTAATTTTGAGGTGTTTATGCATGTTTATTATGGGGGTTACAAAGGTGGAGTTATTTGTTGTTGTCATGTTGGCACCGTAAATGAGGAGGGCCATATTCCCCTCCACTGTTTTAAATAACATGCTGTTTCAAGCTGAATGCTCTGGACTCAGCTCCTGCGTTCTGCTCTCACCGGCTGTGTCAGTGTATGAGGCACGAGTTAGCTGGCGTCTCTCAGTGTTAGCTTGCTGCTTCACCCTTTGCTTGTCTTGGCACGACAGCCGCCATATTGGTAACGTGAGTACAAATGATTAAACCATTATTTCATTTAACATAAACTTTCAATTTGAATGGACAAATATAAATATCTTAACTTAAATTTAGAAGTTAAAATATTGCAGAATTGTGTGAACGTTTAACAAGACAAAACATTTTTTCCACTTGCTAATCTAACAAGATTTGTTGTTTTAACTCACAATATATTAAACAAAGTATAGTTATTATTTGTGATATTTGTACAACTTGACATTTAGAGTTGAAAGAAAGTATTCATTTAAGTTGACATGACTCAAGTTTTTTAGGTAGCTTTGTTTTTAAATTATTGTCACCTACAATTTATTACAGTGCACCGTGAGGGCCAGATGCTCTTCTGAAATAAAGTTCAAGCATTATTGTATCTTAATTTATTAATATTTAAAATTACTTTGTTTTCCATATAAACTGTTTTGATTGCAGTTTTAGTTGTGTTTGGAGAATGTAAACAATTATTGATGTCTGGGACATGAATTTTGCTGCTAAACTTCTAAGTCCCCCAATTAGGGGACGTTGGGGGGAGGGCCGGGTGGAAAGGTCTGGCGGGCCGGATTTGGCTCGCAGACCGTCATTTGAGGTTCACTGCTGTACATAGTCAATGAAAGGCCCCATAGCCCCTATCGCCCCCCTGTGGCCAGAAAATTCCACATGCAACTTCAAACTGGCGGGCTGACATGCCTGGTACTGAAGTCTGGTTCCAGCAGCACACTTCTGCATGTTTTAGATTGTGAACACAGCTGATTTGTTTAATTTAGTGTTGAATCACTCCTGTAAACACTAGGGAAGGCTGGGGAGACATTTAAGCTATTAGATTAAGGTGTTAAAAAGACAAACGCACAGCGAGGAGATAAGTTTAGCTTTTGCTCTACTAAACAGACACTATGGGGTGCTAAAAGCAAACTAAAACTGCCTAGTTCCAGTTTTTGTGTTTGTGTGAAAGGATGATAATTTGGTATTTTTTTGGCCAATGTGTTAAATTTAAATGTTTAACTATGCAGTTACTTTTAATTGTTGCTGAGGGCTTGAGAATAGTTTATTTGGGGACAGTCTGTTTAGTAATTTGTGATGCCTAAACCAAACTGGACTAAAACTCTGTTGATTGAGCGTCATCAAATCCAAAATCTCCAAAATGGTGATTTTTTTCTTGTTAAATTTGGCAATTTAAAAGGCATCAAATTTGTATTCAGGATTTTTATGCAAAAATGTTTTTTTTGCATGCATTTATTTTACTAGACAAAAATCAAGTATTTTGCATGAGAATTTTTGTGGCAGATCTGACATTTTTCTTGAATGAAACTCCTTTTTTTCCCTTGGATAAAAAAAACAAACATTATAACTATTCAGAAAAAACATTTTCTGTCATCAGATGACAA
This sequence comes from Nothobranchius furzeri, assembly GCF_043380555.1. Classification (NCBI taxonomy): domain Eukaryota; kingdom Metazoa; phylum Chordata; class Actinopteri; order Cyprinodontiformes; family Nothobranchiidae; genus Nothobranchius; species Nothobranchius furzeri. Next base: position 24,721,546 of record NC_091752.1, on the reverse strand, counting down.
CAAAGACCGGCTTTGTAACTTCAAGGTGATTAAATCATTAAGTCTTGAGCTCAAAGGTAATTTTACTGGTCATTCTCAGCTTTGTTGGTTTTACTATATCAATGTCTATTTTCATGACATTGCTGCCTTGTTGTGACCTTTGCCGATTGACTCCTGGCAGTCCCAGATGACTGGGGGGCTTTGGGACAATCCTCGAAGGTTAATAATTACTCAGAGTCCACTGCGATGGAAGCCTGACCCAGAGCACAGCACAGCAAGGCACGGGCAGCTCAGGGCATCGCTGATAAATGAACGATAACTCCTCGTTTGTGTTTAAAAAGGAGAGTAGACACCATCAGAGGTTTCTGTGGACTGTAGAGGAACAAAGGCATTAGGGAAAAGTGATGATATTCATAGGTGTTGATTTGAAATGTCTTGTTCAGGAAAATAAAATCCCCAAATTATCAAAGAAGAGGTGAAAAAATTATGACACTGGAAAATTGGCATTTATTTTCATTGGTGCTGCATCATCTGTGGACATTTGCTGTGCATGTGTGTGTGTGTGTGTGTGTGTGTGTGTGTGTGTGTGTGTGTGTGTGTGTGTGTGTTTTGAAGTGAAAGGAGAGCCGCATGCACATGAAGTACAATGGAGGGAAGATTCAGGAAGTCCAGCAGAGTGGAGATGACAGAGCGATGCAGGAGCTGCGAGGCAGAGGCCGTGACTTTTCTCAGAGATGAACATTAATAATATGACGAGTCACAATAGAGGCACTGAGATCAGAGAGATCAACACCATTGTTTTGCCATCTCCTACTGACACCGACCGCTCTGCTGAGGAAAGAATAAGAAGAATAGAAGAGCATAACCTGGCTGCTCACCATGCCCCTCTTTGTAGAGTACATAATGGCCTGCACTCCTCTGCTAAGCCTTTTAAGTGTGTACTGAGCTGAGAAGAGATGTGCAGAGATCCTGAGGAGGCCTCTGCATTGACCTGAGGTGGGATGTCTGCAGATTGTTGCAAAGTATTAATAAGAAGAACTGCAGGCACTGCCACTCACTTTTATATTGATTTAAATGAACATTTACATCAATCACAATCATTTTCTATGCATGTTCATCCCAATCAACACTTAAAAAATAAAACATTCAATTTTTATAAATATGGGTATCAATTAATTTGTGTGATGTAATGTAACAACAAACGAAAAGCATAATTTTGTATGTGTCAACTAAAATGGCAAACTTTGCTGAGTATCGTTTTGGTTTTGAAATAATTCTGAACAATTGTCAGTATAAAATGGGAGAAATCTTAATAATTAAGAAAAATATACAAAACAGATGCATTGAAATAATTAAAAATAGTACATTTAGCATTAATTCATTCATAAAATATTTTAATTGGAAACGTTCTAGTTTTACTAAAAGGTTTTAGTCTTTCAAGGTCTAAGAAAATCGCTGGGTGTCACACTAGAGCAGAATAATCCTAGTCTCTCAAGGAGCTTCTTTTAAATTAGTTCTGTTTTAAACTGATGGGTTTTTGTTTCTACGCAACATGTAGTTGCAGTAGGGCAGGGACATCTTTAGACTCTAGTGCGAGATAATAAGACCACGTAAGCACAGAAAATATTTAAAAATCTCACGCTAAATTGTTTGTGTAAAAACCATAGACCGATAAAAACTATGGACATAGGCCACCTTGTTCCGGGAGGGCAGGTTGAAGCCACAAATGGGAGGTTCCCACCACTGCCATTTTGTCCGTGTCACATGTCTCGTCATGCCCAGACAATCCAAAATTGGGAAAAGAGGTGGAGCTGAGGGTGGGGCTGTTATGTTTGGAACAGGGTTGGAACAAATGAAACAATGTAGCTACTAGCTAACTTAGCGAACCTAAGAAGCCCACCCGCATGGCCGCCTGGCTTCTGCGCGAGGTTGTAGTCATGCTGGTCACCTGTGGAGATCTAATATGGACCGGGACTGTTAAATTACAAGCAGAGCCTTAGACCGCTGCAATCGTAGCTGGGCGCCGTGGCCTTTTACATCAGCTCATGTTCCATGGTTGGTCATCAGCAGGACATTAACTATGCTAACCCGGAGCTAATGGAGTAGAGCCTCGAAACCTCTGTCCTGCTTAGCAACAAAATGATAATTAGGTAAGCTGACCGAGGATATCGGGCATCGCTGGTCCACCCGCGTTCAAAGATCCATGATTCCGTTATCTGCTGTCGGCGCTGTGTTGACCAGAGTAAACACTTCCAGAATGCAGTTGAGCAACTCAAAAGTGAAGTAGCGTCAACCAAGTGTTTCTGTGGTCTCCCTCAGAGATCCACAAATGACCAGCATGACCACAGCCTCACATCTGAGCAGTCCACGTGACCCAGCTGCCCCGAGAATCAGGCACAACCAGGCGGCTGCTCTAGCAAATGTTCACGGGTATCACAATCTGTCCTGTCTCCCCATTCTGTTCAGTCCTGTGTCAATGTTAATTACTCCCACCTGCCTCTCGTCTCCCAATCACCCAAGGTCCAAGCTCCTCCTGTATTTAAACCCTCTCGTTCCTGTTTGTCTTGTCGGATCATTGTTTCTATGTCCAGCGTGTTCCTTATTCAAACCTTCCTAAAATGTTCCTGTCTGTTTGCCTGCCTGTCTTCTTCCCCTGCAATTGGATCCTCACCTCCGCTCACTTCACTTGCGCTCGTGACAACGGGCAGGAGACAGGAGTAGTTGGGTACCCGCTCAAGTTTCTTGTGCAGACCAGCAGCCCCACTTACATGATTGATCAAACAGCGAAATAAAGTTTAGAAATACTTACTGATAAAAAGCAGAAACTGCTCGGATGGTCTGTTAGTGCAGTCAATAACCACAGCTTCCATGATTAACATCCAACACACATACACACAAACAAAACTAAAGAGAGAGAGAGTCAAAATGGCCAAACATCTATTAGCTTGAGGCCCAGGCTGAAGCCTTTCCCCGGAGCTAGCTCCCACCGCTAGCTCTGAAGTCTTGTGGCTCTGATGCTCATTAATTATTCAGAATTTTAAGCATTTCATTACATTTAAACAGAAGAGTTACAAAAAACTCTCAGAGTTGTCATGAATGTAACCTAGATCTATTAAACCTAAACTAGTTTTTTGAACCAGGCTGTAAACGTGTTTATTTCTGTTGTGAATTTGGCATTTTTTTTTATCATGGGGGCCAATGAGGATTGGCACGCTTCTGGTGACAGCCCCTAGTCAATGGGGGTGAAACTGCATGTTTAGCCACTCCTTCTTGGCTTCAAAAAATGCAGACCAAAACGTCCCTTTGGTAAAAATCAAATCATAATGCAGATGCAATACTTTAACTTTGTGGTAATTTATATATATACTGCCTTCAGCTGTGACTCAGAGCATGTCCATCTTGTCTGAGCTGATGCCACTGACACCTGGAGGCTCAGTGGGGCTCTGAGGTGATGCAGAATATGGTGCAGTGTGGACTGGTTTCACTGGAACAGAAGCCGGTGGAGGACAAGTGATCCCTTTGGTCGTTAATCACAGAACTGTACGGCCAGCTTCTCTGAGGTGGACATCACCACACCGCATCAAGTCCTTGACCTTAAACTAATGCTAACTGGCTTTAGTTTGAGTGAAATACTCACTTACTTGATGTAACCCAGAAGCTAGAACCTTAATGAGGTATTAACTAATTGGCTTACTAATATGATCCATCCTCAATTTAGATAAAATATAAAATATAAATTAAGGAAATTAACAATACTAATTAATAGATATCTAATTAACTAATAGATAATTTCATAATGAATTATTGGAAGGGTGAATAACTAAAATAACGAGTTTAATATTAAACATCGGTTAAAACAAGAATCTTGAACATCACTAACAGAAACAGAAGAGGAAAGCTGTATACTATTGGTCCAGGTGGGAATCTGAAATTTCATTGGCTGAGAGAAATAAGTCCCGCCTCCGCGAAATAAAACCGTGCGACGCAGCTGAGCGAGAGGAGAGACAAACGGCTGTGCAGCACGCAGATACAGAAAGCAAAGACTGAGCGGTTAGAGAGAGAGAGAGAGAGAAAAAAAAAACAACGGTCGAGGCCGTGAAGAACCCTGATTTGGGTGCCGCATAGATAGAGGGAGAGGCGGACTTGACTCCTTCTAATAAGAGCTAGGAACTTGGAACCAACGCGATTTGTGTGGAGACGACAGAGTGAACCAATCCTCTGTAGGAGGGAACCGTTGGAGCGCGTTGGCTGGGTTTTTTTTTTTTCCTTGGGTTTGATCCCGACTCCTATGATCACTCACTTGGAACGAGAACTGGATTTCTTCCTGACGAGGGAGATGGCGAGCCTTAACCACTGAACGAACCAGGACATCTCAAGTAACTGAAGAGCAGACTGCTCTCTTCTGTGAACAATCTCAACGGTGCGGTAGGAAAAAATCGCACCACCGGACTCTGACTTTCACCCCAAGCGTGGGGATTTGACTTGACGCCGGCTGACTTGTGACTCATATGATCAAATCTCATACCGAGCATTTTACTATTGTCGATTGTTTTCATCTGTTTTTGTGTGTTATCTTTATGTGTTATATTTCCCATTATTATTAAAATTTAGTATATAAACCGTTTCATGCTATACCCGTGACTCCAGTCATTCTTAAACAACCTCCAATTCTCCCCGAACCTAATTATTGGCCCATTTGTTTATTTTTTCTTTTAATTATCTTATTGTATCCTGTAATCCGGTTACATAAAACTTGGCGAGCCAGCCAGGAGAATTGTAGAGTTGTTACCTTAGCTAACCATTGACTGACATCATAAGAGTGCCTGGAGGTCACAGTGGTTTGCCATTTTGGCATTATTGGTACTTTTGAGTGTTTTAAAATGGAAGTTGTGAAAACAGAAAAGGTCAAAGTTTCAAATGCTGTTTTAATCAGTGGGTTAACTGATACAGACCTTGATAACGAAGTCTTTGGGTTTATGGAAGGATTCGGACCAGTTAACAGGCGCATTAAGTTACCAAACTGTGATCAGATTATTGTGGAGTTTCAACATGAAGCCACTGTTAAGGAATTAAAGAAACAATGTTTACCCTATGACAAACCTTGTACTAGGAACCCAGATGTTTTCTTCCATATTCAAGACCTAGCCAGCGCGTACAGTCTAGAAACTAGCACATCTGCCACTGATGCCTATCTGTCAGAGCTCAGGGACATAGCTGCGCGTAGCAATCAATCATTTAAAGACCTTCTAATGGAGGAACTGGCAAAAATTGGGGAATCTTTAGGAAGGGATACCCATGCATCTGAACCAGTCACTGAACCAGAGCCAATGCTCCATAGTGACCAAGTTACATATTCCCTGCCTTTAACACCAGAAGTTAACTATATGAACAACTCAAAGGACAATTGTCCACCTACAGAGACTGGAAAACAAAACCCTTGCATTCCACCAAATCTTTTAAACACACCTGAGGTTCAGCGAGTTATTGTGGAACACATTGTTAAAAGCAGTGAGGTTATCCCTCCGCCTACTTCACAATACAGACTAAAACCGTTCTCAGGGCGAGTTCCACACCCTTCTTTTGAAACTGACTATGATACTTGGCGTAGTAGTGTAGTGTTATGCATAAATGATCCTTCACTCACCAAGTCCCAAATTGTACGAAGAATCGTGGAGAGTCTGTCAGCCCCAGCAGCGAGCATCGTTAAAGCTCTTAGTCCAAAATCCGACCCGGAAACGTACCTTGAACATCTCGATTCAGCTTACGCAGCTGTCGAAGACGGCGACGAGCTCTTTGCTCGCTTCTTAAACACAAACCAGGACAGTGGTGAAAAACCTTCCGATTACTTTCAGAGGTTATACACCTTGTTAAACCTAGTTATTCAGAGGAATGGAATTTCCTCCAGTGACGCCGACCAGCAGCTGCTCAAGCAGTTTTGCAGAGGCTGTTGGGACAGCTCGCTGATTTCAAACCTGCAACTCGAACAAAAGAAAGACAACCCGCCTCATTTTACAGCACTTCTCCTCAAACTGCGCACTGAAGAAGACAAACAGGCTACTAAAGCAGCACGCATGAAACAACACTTAGGGGCACAACGAACTAGAGTGTATTCAAATGTGCAAACAACATGCTCTCAGAGTAAAAACACTTGTGAACTGGAAATAGATGATAACTGTGATGACTTACGCAAACAAATCGCTGAGCTCAGGAGCCAAATTGCACAGCTTAAGGTTAACAACACAGATAAAAAGGCAAAGAAAACTCAAAAAGAGTCAAAACCCCGTGTGGGGACTAAAATTCCAGATGAGCCCAAACAGATTCAGCAGATAACAGCAGTGGTGCCCAGACCCAAGCCTGGATACTGTTTTAAGTGCGGAGAAGATGGGCACATAGCTTCTAGCTGTAGCAACGAGCCAAATCCAGCACTAGTTGCAACTAAAAGACTTGCTCTTAGACAGAAGCAGCGCGAGTGGGAGATGTCAAAGCCAATTGCTCAGTCTCCTCCTTTAAACCGGTAGAAGCTCCTATCGTGGGACAGATAGGTGCTAAAGTAGAACCAAGTCCCTCTAAGGAAAGGACAGAGAGACTTTTTTGCAAGCCAGTTCATGCTCATTCAGTGCCAAAACTTCCCAAAAGATTAGTGGGTGGGCGATGCACAGCTACAGTCTCAGTTAACAGTGTTGAATGTAATTGTTTACTGGATTCAGGGTCCCAGGTAACCACCATTGCCAATTCTTTTTACCAAGAACACTTACCTGACCTCTCAATTAAACCCATCAGTAATCTGTTAGAAGTCGAGGGCGCAAACGGTCAAGCAGTTCCTTATTTAGGATACATAGAGATAAGTGTCACATTTCCAAAAGAGCTCGATCAGTCTGGACTTGAGTTACCTACCCTTGCGTTAGTGGTTCCGGATATAAGCTCAAACTCTGATACACCACTACTCATTGGCACAAACACACTCGATCCTTTGTATGAGCAATTGTCTGCCAATAACTTACCTGATTCCAAGGCACTCTCTTATGGGTACCAACACGTGCTAAAAGCCTTAGCAGTCAGAAAAAAACAAAGCAAAGATGGACGAGTTGGTGTGGTGAAGCTTCGAGGGAGAACCCAAGAAGTTCTCCCTGCAAATAAAAAACTGTTACTAGAAGGGTTTATGCAACCCAGCCAAAACAAGCATGAGCCTTATGCACTCATTGAACAACCCACCAATGGTTCTCTACCAGGGGGTATAATTGTAGACTGTTGCCTCATTTCCTTACCTTCACATGGTCCATACAAAGTACCTGTTGTACTAAGAAACGAAACTAACCATGACATCACATTACCCACTAACTGTGTGATCGCTGAGTTAGTTAAAGCCGATCGTGTTATGCCATATCCAGAACCTGACAAAAGTGATCAGAAAGTACTTGCGGCGTGTAGTTCGCAGCAACAGACTTCACCTTCAAACCCTCCTCTCAGTTTTGACTTCGGTACTTCGCCCTTGTCCGAAGAATGGAAAGGGAGGATCACCAACAAACTTAACACTTACTCCGATGTGTTTTCGCACCACGATCTTGATTTTGGTCATACACAACAGATAAGACATCACATCAACTTAAAAGACGAGACCCCATTCAAACAGAAATCTCGGCCGATCCATCCACATGATTATGAAGCCGTGAGAAAACATTTGGAAGCCCTCTTGGAAACCGGTATAATAAGAGAGTCGGAGTCTCCATTTGCCTCACCAATAGTGGTAGTTCGGAAAAAGAATGGTGAGGTACGTCTATGTATAGACTATAGAAAGCTTAATCTGCAAACCATTCGCGACGCATATGCCCTGCCTAACTTGGAGGAGTCCTTTTCTGCTCTCGCTGGATCACAGTGGTTTTCTGTGATGGACCTCAAGTCAGGTTACTATCAAATAGAGATGTGTGAAAAGGATAAACCTAAAACTGCTTTTGTTTGCCCGTTTGGGTTTTATGAATTTAACCGTATGCCACAAGGAATAACAAATGCTCCAAGCACTTTCCAACGGGTTATGGAAAAGTGTATGAAGGACATTAATCTGAAGGAAGTGTTAGTTTTCCTAGACGACTTGATCGTCTTTTCCAACTCCTTGGAAGAACACGAAACCAGACTTTCTCACGTTCTTGAACGGCTTAGAGAATACGGACTCAAGCTATCACCAGATAAGTGTCGTTTTTTCCAGACATCTGTGCGTTATCTTGGACATATAGTATCTCGAGATGGCATAAAAACCGATCCAGATAAGGTGGAAGCACTCAAAACATGGCCGAAGCCTCAGACTTTGAAGGAACTCCAATCTTTCTTAGGATTTACCGGTTATTACCGACGCTTCGTTAAAGATTACTCAAATATTGTCAAGCCACTAACATCTCTCACGGCTGGTTATCCACCCAAACGGAAAAACTTTAAAACACCACCATGTAGATCAAAGTACTTGAACCCCAAAGAACCCTTTGGGAATCGTTGGAGCCAAGACTGTGAGAAGTCCTTTCAAACTATTATTGAAAAACTTACCACTTCGCCAGTTCTTGGCTACGCTGACGCAAAACTCCCATATCTAGTACACACAGATGCTAGTACGACCGGACTCGGTGCAGCGCTATACCAAGTGCAAAACGGTGTCACACAGGTAATCGCTTATGCAAGTCGCGGTTTAAGCTCTAGTGAAACTAGGTACCCTGCGCACAAGTTGGAGTTTCTAGCCTTAAAGTGGGCCATAACAGATAAGTTTCATGACTATTTGTATGGGAACACATTCACTGTCATTACTGATAATAATCCGTTAACTTACCTCTTAACAACGGCAAAACTCGATGCAACGAGCTATCGTTGGCTAGCTGCGTTGTCCACCTATAATTTTGACATCAGATACCGTGCAGGTACACAGAACGTTGACGCGGATGGCCTGTCTAGGAGGCTGCATGATAAACCTGAAGACAACTCAAAATTCACTGAGGAATGCCAACGACTAGATGAGTTCCGATCTCATCTTTTATCCTCTGTCAAAGAAGTCGAGCTTCAACTTCAAGCCGAAGCAGTGAAGGCAACATGCCAAAAGCACATGGTCTTGGGTGAGACTGATTCTCCTTGTGGTTTAGTTCAGTCACTTGCCATGTCTGCAGCGGCCATTCCAGACCTATTCCAGTTGGAAGACAATAGTGACAGTTTCTTTGCTGTGCCCAAGTATAACCATGCTGACCTTGTCTCCTTGCAGAGGAAAGATCCAACCATTGGCCGAGTCATTCAGCTGCTTATGACTGACAATAAACCGCCAACTGATACTATTGCAGAACCCCCGGTGGTTCTTAACCTTTTGAGAGAGTGGAAACGGTTTGAGTTTCAAAATGATTTACTGTACCGGAGACGCCAATTAGGACCAGAGACATCATTGCAGTTAGTCTTGCCTGATTCATTACGTTCAACAGTCATGCAAAGCCTACATGATGATATGGGGCATCTTGGGGTTGAACGTACGACAGATCTCATTCGGTCCCGTTTTTACTGGCCAAGAATGGCTAGTGATATCGAAATCAAAGTTAAAACTTGCGAAAGATGTATCCGTCGGAAGGCCCTCCCTGACAAAGCTGCTCCAATGGTGAGTATTACCACCACCAGACCTATGGAGTTAGTTTGCATGGATTTTCTCTCCATAGAACCAGACAGTAAGAACACTAAAGATGTCTTAGTGATTACAGACCATTTTACAAAGTATGCAGTGTCCATCCCAACCAAAGATCAGAAAGCCACCACCGTCGCGAAGAACCTGTGGGAACATTTTTTAGTCCACTACGGGTTTCCTGAGCGTCTTCATAGTGATCAGGGACGGGATTTCGAATCACGTACAATCAAGGAACTTTGTTCTTTACTTGGTATCCGTAAAGTCAGAACGAGCCCTTATCACCCTCGTGGCATCCTCGTGAGGATGGATCATATTAGTAAGCCAATTAGTTAATACCTCATTAAGGTTCTAGCTTCTGGGTTACATTTTCATTAAACCAAAATGTTTCAGCACGATTGGAGGCAGACATGCTCCACAGATTTTCATATTTGTATTATACTGCAGGATCTTTGTGTTTTCACACATTCTGACTTAAAACCAGATGCAGCTTCAGACTTGTGTTTATACGTTGTTTTCATTTTGCACACCTTCTTCTGAAAACTGGGCTGCATCTTACATAAGTGTTTATTCACAGCTGGAGTTTCTTGAAGGCCCTGATGCTCACAACGTTAAATATCAGCCTTCTGTCCAAACATAAAGTCACTTTGGCAAACAAAGAAGATGAATGTGTACAAATCTGAAGGCAAACAGGTGAGAGTGTCAGCGCCACAGGGACACAGTCGAGGCCAGGTGAATGATGATGTCGCTTACAGCTCGCTGACAGATGACTTAGTGGGCTCGAGGAGGCTCTTTCTGATACGCCTCCTCTCTTCTCGTCCTCCCTCCCCAGGGACAGAGCTTCGTCCAGAGCCATTTTTCAGACAATTTATTTCTTGATGTGGTCTAACCTGGGGCATCTCCCACTGGGAAGGCTTTACGTGGTGATTAATGACGGGTATTTAGCCCAGGTACCTGGGGGAGCTGGAGCCCATCTGTACAACACTGACAGGTACAACCCTTCGCTCCAGGACTGGGCAGCACAGGACAGGCCTGCAGCAGACTAGAGAATGGCAGACGGGTGTGTCATCGTGTCTCCGCCGACCGCTGATACAAGTTTATTACATCTAACAGCTTGTCACTGCCTGGTTTCAGCAGCCAGTCTTTCAAATTTAGCAGAAATTTCTGGGTTGACGGGGAAACTAAAAGCTTCGGCTTCATCCTCCGAGAACTTCACAAAAAAAAAACACAAGAGAGTCTGGTGGTTGAAGCCCGCTGATTTAGACATCCATTATACGCTTGAATGCCTTGTCTTCTTCACTCCATCACAGAGCCGCTCTCAGCAGAGCAGGCCCAGATGCCAGGACCCTAATGAGATTAGGCTGCGGACAGGTTGGTGGCCAGTTCCTGTCACAACTGCTCTGTCTGTGTGTGGAGAGATTTATGTGTGTGTGTTTGGACGGAGGCACACTTTATGTGAGCTAGTGTGTGTCGGCTGCCATGCTGATGGTGATTAATGAGTGTGGTAATCCATAGTCTCGTTCTGTCAGTGATAGAAACGTCAGATCCTGATGAGCGGTGCTGGCAGCGCCGTCTGTCACACAGGTAACCCGAGCAAGGCGGGAAAACTGCTTCCTGGTTTCAAACCAACTGCCTTTTAACTAAAGTTCATGACTGAGAGGACGGGTGCCTCAGCTTGAAGGGTTAATTCACCGCTGACACTAATAGGCTGGGGTCTGCATGCACAATGCTGGAAACCAAGTGGCCCCAGATTCCTTTGAATCCCACAGAGATCAAAAAGCAGAGCTCCATGAAGGATGGAGTAGGTGAGGGATACAAGCAGAACAAGAGACGAATGGTTGGAGGCAAGGAGGGCGGGACGGAGGACAATGCCTGCAGGACAGGGCTGCCGACTTCCGAAGATAAAATCATATTTTGGGGGCAGGCATCCAAAACGCCCCGTCTGCCTCCCCTCTCCCCTCCTTTCTTCCCTGAATATGGACAATGACTGTTTGCGTTTACAGAACCATAAATCAGAGGTGCCCATTGCCACAGAGCAGCTGGCATGTTTGCCAATAATTATAATTATTAATCATGCTGATTTCACGGTCTTCAGTGGGACAGCGGGAGACTGCACGGGACAGGGTGTGGCTGGCGCCTCCGGGGCCGCAAAGCAGGCTGGGAAAGAAAGGGTGGGTCACGAGGAGGATGGGGATGAGTAGAGAATCACAGAGAGCAGAGAAGCAGGAAGAAAATCACTCTGCATTTGTATTTTAATTGAAGTAAAATCTTACATAAACCAATTTAACTCGTCCATCAGTTTGTTGCCAGCTAGTTTTGTGTTGATTAGAACGCAATTATCAGCTGTAGTTTCTAAAAAGAGTTGTTTTTGACACCTGCTTGCCCAATTTTTCACTTTCACAGCTCTGCTTTTCACCTCATTTCCTTTGCCATGCAGGAAGATATAAAAAGCTTCAGGTGATCTTTCCAAACGTTGATCCTCTGGAGGACTTGTGTTTAACCGCTTGCATTCATCCCAACATCTGGTGCCAGCTCCCTCCTCCTACTCAGACCTTCTGTAAACCAGCTGCCTTGCAGAGCTCAGTAAAGCACGGAGAGGAAACTGCCAGCTTGTGTCATCTCCTTTTCACTCCTACAGTACTGTAAACACAAGGACAACTGTATAATTAGACGGTTAACTAGTGGAATATGGTGTTTTTCTTGTTAAAACCTGCGTGGCTTGGGAAGCTGCCCGTTTCTAAACATGAATCTGTTTGTGTGAGCAAATATATGCACTCTTATGTGTCTATTATCACACGGATCGTGTCTATCAGTGTTCTTACATGCAGAGTTTACACGTCGCTCGTTGGACAGATGGTGGCTGATCAACAGAGACGTGAACCCGGCGGCCCCTGATTGCCAGCACAAACCCAGCACATATCTCGAGGCCTGCGTGGTCCAGCTTCAGGTCTGGGGTCAGCACATGTCTGTGCTGGCACAAACACACAAAGGACAGATGTGTTTTTCAAATTGGGAGACAAAATACAGATGGGAAATTTTGTTCTTGCAAAACCGGCGTCAGTGAATTCAACAGGTTAAAAAAGCAAATCGTGCAGAGAAAATGAGGCGACAGCTTGTGCTCATGTGGAGCTGATCGGGTGGTTTAAAGGTAAATAAAGATGCGTTTAAAAATCTTTTTTGCAAAATATCACTGCATGAGAAAAATGTTTGAAAAGTTTTGTTGTCCTTTCACACAAACCTGCATTTAGTGACATTCACTCACAGATTTTTTTCATCTTTGTGTCAGGGAAATGGCCCCAATGCTAACTGCTATGTTAACTGAATATTTTTTTTTACCTGCAAACGTTTCTCTTCACAGATAAAACTGAATACTATATGTCGGTTTCCTGCATGACCAGCAAGCATTCAACAAACAAATCAAACATTGGTTAAATCTTTTTCTAAATGAAAACAAAATATGGAGGATTAGTTCAAACAATGGCTGACTTGTGTCAGCAAGACAAAGATAGATAAATCATTGACTGATGCCTTGTATTTTTCTGAGTCAGTTCTGCAGACTTACTCATTGAATTCAGTCAATTTCAAAATGTCAGTTATCATTTTTTAGTTTCTCAAATTGGTGTCTGATTGCATCCAACCCATAAGGAGACAGCAGTAGCTTAGGAGGTAGAGTGGGTTGTCCAATAATCAAAAGGTTGTCAGTTCGATCCCAGCTCTGACCAGAGAAGGCTGCTGATGTGCCCTTGGGCAGGACACTGCTGGTGGTGGTTGGAGGGCTCGGTGATGCCAGTGTTTGGCAGGCCTCACCTCTGTCAGTGCACCACAGGATAGCTGTGGCTACATCGTAGCTCATCCTCACTTTTGTGTGAATGTGTGTGTGAATGGGTGAACTGTGTTACAAAGTGCCTTGGGGTGTTGTAGAACCCTGAGAAGGTGCTTTACAAATACAGGCCATTTACCACACACATGTACATACATACATACACTACCGGTCAAAAGTTTTAGAACGCACCGATTTTTCCAGTTTTTTATTGGAAATGATGCAGTTTAATGTCACATTGCACTCTGAAATGAAAGCATAGTACAAATATGCTATTGGAGTTAAAAAAAGAACTAATCAAAGTAGCCGCCGTTGGCAGATACAACAGATGAACACACTCGTGGCATTCTTTCTACAACAGAAATCAAATATTCTTCAGAAAGTTCTTCCCATATCTGTTGCAGATGTTCCCATAAATGTGTAGCACTTGTAGGTTGCTTTGTCCAGTTAATCCCAAACCAGCTCAGTGGGGTTTAAGTCTGGAGACTGTGCTGGCCAATCCATGTTTACAAGCTTACCAGCTTCTTCTTTTTTCCTGAGGTAGTTCTGGCATAGCTTGGACTTATGTTTTGGGTCATTATCTTGCTGTAGGATGAACCCCTGATCAACTAGGTACATACCAGAGGGTACTGCATGGCACTGGAGAATGCTGTGGTAGCCGTTTTGGTTCAGGGTGCCTCTCACTCTGTGCAAGTCACTGACCCTGGATCCAGCAAAACAGCCCCAGACCATCACACTTCCTCCTCCATGTTTGACAGTTGATGCCACACACTGTGGAACCATCCTTTCACCTACTCGATGGCGTACAAAGATCCTGCGTGATGAACCGAAGATTTCAAATTTGGATTCATCAGTCCATAATACCTTCTTCCAGTCTTCTTCAGTAGTCCAATGGAGGTGTTTCATGGCCCAAGCAAGCCTCTTTCTCTTATTCTGACGTATTAGCAGTGGCTTTCTTGCTGCAACTCGTCCTGTCAAACCTGCCGCTCAAAGTCTTTTCTTCAAAGTTCAAACTGAGACTTGTTTACTATGGCCACTATTAAGCTGTGCTTGAAGCTGTTGTCCTGTGAGCCGCCTATCAGGCAAGCTGTTAAATGTCAGAAACTTGTCATCTGATGCAGTTGTGGCTTTGGGTCTGCCAGACCTCTTCCTGTCAGAGTTTGCCCCAGTTTCTGAGTGCCTTTTGATGGTGAAGGAAATTGTACTCATTGACACCTTGACTTTCTTTGCAATTTCTCTGTAGGAAAGACCAACATTTTTAAGTGGTATGATGGTCTGTGTCTCTTCCATTGTTAATAGCCCTTTTCTCATTATTTTTGCAGCAACACAGTATTTTCTGCAGCACAATACTGTTCAACTGATGCTAACGAGGGTATGGCACCACAGTATGTTCAAACACTGCTTTTATGCAGACAGAGGAGGTTGTAAGTAATCCAGAAAAGTTGGAAAACCTGTGGGAATTAGTAGCACCAGCTTTCAAAGATTGATCAACCTCCAGTGCTGCAGAACAACTATGTTCCCTGAAAAAGTCCTTTTTTCTATAATTCTGAAATGTACATTATTTTTCAGTTGTAATGATTAAATTTACATATTTAATGAACCATAAAATATAAGATTCTATGAAATCAATCTTATGGACCTGTGGATAACTTAAACCAGAAGATTGGAACTTTTTATTGCAGGGATTATGTAACCGCTTCGTATTAACTCGGAGACAAAAAAAAGTAAAGTTTTAAAAGTTTAAAGATTTAATACTAAACAAATTAAAACTAGACTAACTTTAAACACTAAATGTATGGTGTAACTAAGGTGAAGTGAGACGGAGAATGGTGTAGTGTAGAATGTTCTTCAGAACCAGCAAATCTGGAGAAACGATTAGTTCTGATGGGAGTGAAGATGAAGTTTTCGTGCTAAGCTTTGGTTTGGAGATTCATAACACACATTGAGACGCCATTCTGTCGGTCTACGTACCCTTGGCGGAAGTCCCCGTCTAGATCAGGAGGTGTAGAGGTCCAGCTTGGACCTTTCTGGAGCCAAAGCCTGTAGAACAGGCGCGGCCGCCAACCAGTCCTGTCTTTGAGATACTCCCAGGTCATGACAGTTTTATTGGCATCTAGCGAGACCCAAAATGGGGTCGTGATGGTTCAGCTTTTATTCTGAAAGGAACCGTTGCAGCTACCGATGTATCATAAACAATAACAACACTGAGAAAATAAGACAAAAACATAAAAAAACAACAAAAATCTGCAAATGTGATGCAATCCGATATGGCTGCTACCTGATGACATCATAATATGCAAATTTTGTGAGTGAATTTGTTCCTTTCACAAAATTTGGCTCATGCTGAAGATTTTTCTAATATACAATATTCCTCTATCTCTAACCAGATTTAAGCTACAAGCTCTTTAAATAGTGATATAAAAAAAATCATATTTTACTGAAAAAACTATGGCGCCTAAAGGGTTAAAGGCCAGCTCCAAAAGCAGTGAAAGACTTCCAGGTGGGAGTCTCGCTGCTTTTGAATTCCGGCTTTAGGACAGATTTATTTTCAGGCAAACAGGATAAACATATCCCTGACTGTTATAGCTAATGTGTTGTTGATATAATTTATCTTTAGCCATAACACTGTTGACAACTCTGTTCTTCCTTCACAACCCAATGTTCCACTCACTCTGCAGCTCTCTGGGACCCTTTTATTATTTTAATTTTTTTTAAATGTACCGACACTTTGTGTCCTGTTATTTTATAAAATATGATGTAAAAAAATAAATGTTTTTGCTCAATTACTGGAATTTCTTTGGTTAAGACAAAAAAGGAAGGAAGAATCATTTATGCCAAGTTGTTTCTACAACAGGCCCATTTTAAGTCCAACAGTTTCTTAGTAGACAATAGAAATGTGTTCTTTACTAACTTTACTTGATTTAAAAATCTTACTAAAATTAACCTCAGAGGCTGCCATATTGCAAACCCCAATCATACGTGTTATGTATCCAAATAAACATTAGCTTTGTAGATATTTTCACAGATAGATATTTGTGTGCAAAAAAAGGTCAACTTTCAATCTCACCAGCTCCGATGTCAACATAGCCATGAATCTGGTTCCCATCGAACTCAGTTTGCTTATGAATATACATTTCATCTAACATCAACGAACAAACAGTTTCTTTTCCTTCCTTCTTCTTCTCAACAACATGACTTTTTAAAGCTGTAAATGAAGAAAAAGTAAAACCAGGATCTGCAGAAGCACTACTGAACCTGTTGCGAATGGTCTGCGGATGAGGCAAAGTCAAGTGAAAGTGTTCTCTAGCATAGTCATAAGCCTTAGGAGAGTAAAAATGAAGTGTAGTTGCAAATTGCTTCAAGTTTTCAGAAAAAGATGATCTTTTCTTTTGATTTATTTTCTGAAACAACTCTTTTGGAACACCATCCAAACCATCAAGAAGAGAGGCACATTCAGTTGATATTAGAAGTTTCTTCTGAAGAATTTTGGTGACACCTTTCAAAGAAGAAATTCTTTCCTTCGATCTCCTTGTCATCTGGGATTCCAATTTAAGCTTTTTCTGAACTACGCATACCTTTTCATTTGCTGACAGAACTCTCCTTTTAAGCGTTTTGGGAGATACTGTGATTTGATAGCAATGGTCACTCAGGATGCTATTTGGCTGTAATGGCACAGTGTTAAACTGACCAGAGTCTGATTCATTCTGGTGTTGAACACTGTGACCATTATCACACTCAAATGCTTGCAGAGGAATGTCATCATGTGTTACATTTTGAGTAACAAAGACCTCTTGAGGTGAGTTGCACACATCAATATATTGCACAGATCAACAGCAACTTTTAGGGCACTGTCTTCCCCTGCATCTACATCTGCAACCTTCTCAAAACTATTTACAAAACCAGTGGGGTTGTCACCTACCTTGTCATTCCTACTTACCTGTACTTTCCTTCTTGGAAGATGTTTTTTTGACCTTAAAGGAAGAGAAGATTGTAGGTACAGCTGTGTCCTTAAGGCAAAGTCTCCCCTAAAATAAGAAAAAATTAAAATAAAAAAAGAGATTCACACACACACACACACACACACACACACACACACACACACACACACACACACACACACACACACATCAGACAAGGTCAATTTCTGTATCTCATAAACCTACTGGTACACCAGAGCACTGTTTGTGTGTGTGAGAAATTGACCTTGTCTGATGTGTGTGTGTGTGTGCGTGTGTGTGTGTGTGTGTGCGTGTGTGCGTGTGTGTGTGTGTGTGTGTGTGTGTGTGTGTGTGTGTGTGTAAAAGCCATGTGGAGAGTGTTTGTTATTTATAAAACATATGTTTTCTATTCTATCCAGAATCCAGACTTTGAAAATATATATTTTAATTACAGTTTGATTTATTTGACACCAGTAGAATGTTTATTATTTTGTTAATTGCTCCTTAAATGCCTAACGTTTTAGTTTAAAATGGATATTTTTCATTATCCCAATACATAAATTTACACATTAAAGACTGACAAAATGTTTTATTTGTTCATCAGAATAAATATCCATTTATTTAGATTTAGATGGAAATTAATAGCGTGATTGTTTCCCCATCTAAACAGCCCCAGTCACAGACAGTTCAAGGGAGGGGAAATTTTTTTCTTGTTACGCAGCAATGTAACATCTGTATATTATACAGCTAATGCTTCAATTTTTTTCAATCTTAACCAAACTATGAAGTAATGTGTTTGTACCCTGGAGTCCGTGGTGAAGTGATGACTCTCAAAGTGTTCACTGCACAAGTGGGGGTGTGAAGTGGGAATCCAGCACTCTCTTCTTTGGTTGCTTACCCAAAGGTCAAGCCTCTCTGGATCACCTAGAGGAAAACTTCATACAAAGAACTGCTTAAGTATATGGGTTTAAAATACTTAATAGCTTAACATGGCCTGTAGTAAAAGGTCTAAAATTAGGATAAAGAGTAATACAAAATGCATACTTTATTTCTATCACCTTATTGGATAGGATATGAACCTTTTAATAATCAATTTTATTAACTAATTTCCATTTTATTAAACTGCACTAGTTCCCACGAGAACAGGGCACTGATCACGGCTCTTTGTGGACAAATTAGTTATTTAGTCGCTCCCCACCACCACTATTTTACAAATATGCAAAAAATTAAAAAACGAGCGAGTTTATCTGATGGCATACAGACTTCTGGAGACCCCCAAATTCCACTACCTCCAGTCCGGTCCGCCCCCGCCTTCCGCAGCTGCTCACTTCCGAACTCAATTTTTACTGGTACCCGCTCTACAACGGCTCCGCTCCGGTGCGGAGACCTGAGGTGGGCAAACAAGCATGCACGGGATTTTCGAGATCTTGCGATACAGTCCGAGCAATAAACGCGGAAGTTAGATCCAAACACCCGTTGTGTGAGAGAAGCATCGGCATGAACTGTTTAATCTGCCCATCATTTGTGTTGAGAGATCAGCAGTGTTTGGATCAACAAAGTGTGACTACTTTGATAGTGGAAACTGTATTTATGGCTTACTTTTGTGCATTTAAACTTCAGCCGCCATTGATAGTTGTTAAAAGTTGTTAAACCTGTGCATATGAAACAAAAAACGCCTTTTGTTTATCGATGTATTGTGAAAAACGGAAGTTGTGCTCGCTCCTTTTCCTGTTGGGCAGTTGTGATTTCTGTCCATTTACTGCGGAGGTGCTCCGGCGTCCGGCAAAAATAGGATTGATTCTATTTTTGCCGGACGCCGGAACAGAGAGCGGCGCACGGCGCCGCACTGCCGGAGCACGGCCGCAGTAGTGGAATTGCTCTGATTGACTAGAACGGGACCGATTTTGCTCCGGCGTTCGTGTCGGAGCGGAGCGCAGCGGAGCGGAGGTAGTGGAATTTGGGGGTTACATTAAGCACTAACAACCAACTCACTGAGCTGCAGTATTTCTGTGGTCAGGTCTCTCTCCGGGTCCGAGAGCTCCACAAGCGGTCAGCCCGCGCAGCAGACAGGCGCCGAAGCGGTCAGAGATGCACTGGGCTGACCACTAGGGAGCACCGGGTGGAAGAATGGAACACAGAAGTCTCCCTCCGAGAGCTCCACCAACATGTCATATTTCAACCCATTTTTATGTTAAATGCACTGGGTTTTACACCCATGGACATGTACCCTATTAATTATTTTACCGTATTACGTCTAAATTTCATGGTTAAACAGTACATGTTAAAATTTAAGCTCAGCTAGTGCAAGAGCGGCAGTGACCTAAAATACATAAATATAATTTTACTTACCGAAAAAAATGAAGTGGAGACTCCTTGGCCGCTCTATTAGTGCAATTAATACCACAGCAAGCCATTTTGTCCAACAATTGCACAAATAATGTCCAAAAAAGAACGCACAAATGCTCCAGCTACTGGTCTAAGTTCAGAGACAAAAATCGCGGAACAGTTTTCAGGCGAGACCAAGGCTCAGACTAAAGCCTGGTTTGTGCTTCTCCGTCAGCTCCGCAAGGGACAGACACGCACGGATTGACGGAAGCATTTTGCTCTTTTACTTCTCCGTCTCCTGGAGAGTGTTACAAAGCAATTCCTTGGCAGGACAACAGAGGGCGTAGCGCTGTTCTGTGGTATCCTGTCATGTATCGGTCCAAGATAGTGTGTTTGTATTGTGTTTTTTGTGTATATAAGAGACTTTTAACACGGACATATTTGTCCCTCATTCTCCCACCGCTTCATGCGCTCCCCACCTCAAAACCCACGTTTCCGGTCATTTCCGTCCACAAATAAAACGCTTGCTGCACATCTTTTCACTCCTCCAGTCACGGGAGAATTAAACGTTCATATTTTTAAGAGTTTTTTCGCGAGGTATTCTTCAAGCTTCTCCGTGTCTGCCGCTTGTTATCCTCGGCTCTCTTTGCAATGGCGGCGCTGTAAACAACAACGGCGTCCTGACCCATCACAAGCTTGCGTAATCCGTCTCGTTCGACGGATGTTTATAAAAGTGGGCTCGACTCCGTACGTACTTGCGTGCCTGCCGGAGCCCTATGCAAGGACGGATAATGGTGTTGCGTGTCTCCGCACTGACGCAGACGGAGAAGCATAAATCAAGCTTAAGGCCTTTCCACGGAGCTAGCTCTGTGGCCACGTGGGTCGATACTCATTAATTATACAGAATTTTAGGCTTTTAATACACTTAAACAGAAGAGTGACAAAAATTCACCCCCCTCAGAGTTGTCATGAGTGTAAACTAGATCAGTTAAACCAAAAACATGTTTTGGTACCAGGCTGTAAACATGTTTATTCCTGCTGTGAAATAGGTATTTTTAACATGGGAGTCAATGAGGATTTGCTCGCTTCTGACTCCAGCCCCCAGCGGATGAGGGTGGAACTGCAATTTTTGTCACTTCGGCATTGGCTTCAATTTCAGACCCGCATTGCGGGGGCTTGTACCAAACATGTAGACTCCTGGAGTGAAGAATATTGGTATCGCATCTGAGTGAAGATGGCTAACACTTAGCCATAAATTGTCTGCTGCGGAAATAAATACTTCTCTTTTAGTTAGTCCCCTGCTTGCTCTCCCTTAGACAATTTTGTCTTGCATCAATAGACATTGGAAAAAGTGGTACTGGACGTAGGGCTGCTAAAGACCGGCAAGAAAAACAGCCTTTTACACCACAGTGATGCTGCAATAACTCTTGATTTCCCAGCTACTGACACATTTTCAGTTAAAAACCCTGAAAATGTGAAAAAAGATCTATGGGGACCACTGAAAAGAATAAGAAAAGAAAATTAATTTTGACTTTAATCTCAGAATTGAGATTTTTTCTTCTTCTCAGAATTAAGAAAAAAAAACTCAATTCTGAGAATAAAGTCAGAGCAAAAGAACCATAAAAACAGTCAAAGCACGCCAGCCTCTCTTGGTTATGGTTAATGAGTTCATGATCATAAACATCTTATCTACGAATTTGGAGAAAGAAATGTGGATGGACTAGATGAAGGTCTAAAAGGTTGGAAGTGCCTCCTGTTTCATCAGGAGTAAAACTAGCACCATAATTCAGAGACAGCAGATCATAGCAAGAGTCAAACATGGTGGCGTGTCAGCGGCAGGAAATTTGATGCTCTGACGTCTGGAGACATCATGGTGTAAATTGACTTCTCACATTGTTTGGCTTCTGTTTGGTGATTTAGATTAAACTGTGAGTGAAAGCACAAACCAACTTGTTTACAGAGCTGAAACTCTCTTTCTGTACCTCTGCAGGAGGTGCCAAAATTGACAGCAAGTTTGATGGATGACCTCCAGTTAACTCTCTGTCTCTTTCTCCTTCCATTTTCCATCCTTCCTTCTCCTCCTCTGTCCATCCCTTCTCCCCTGGTCCTCTTTATCCCCAACATGCATAACACAGCCTCCTCTGACTAGGACTGGACAGGGGGCAGGTCTGCACCAGAAACAAAGCACCACTCGCTCTCTCTCATCATCTGAATACCCTCCTCTCTCTCCCCCGGGGCTCCCATCCTCCAGGGAGAGCCCTCTCTGCTGAGCTGGGGCTGTTAATAAGCTGCTAATGAGGAAACAGACCTCTGAGCATGGCTAACATCCAGACAGATGGATGCACATGACACGTTTGTTTTAAACTTCCTACTGCTGTGACGGACTAGAAAGAGAAAGTGTTTGATTGGTCCCTGTGGCTCCGTTAGAAGGTGTGTGATTGGTTGTGAGTTTTCTTAAATGGAAGCAACAGTGTGATTTTGTTTAGGGTGAATACACAGCTTTTTGATACATTTCTTTTTTATTAAACAAAACAGATTCGAGGCCTAAAAGGAGCAAAAGTGTGTTTTTCTTTTAAATTGAAAGCCCTAAATAAGAAACATAATAGATGCAACAGCTTTGCAAAAATTAGCACAACAATAATTAGAACTGAATGTTGCAAAGGCAGTTTAGCACTTTAGCGGCTTCAAATGATCAGGTGATTGTGTTAGTAGCTCTATTTGCTCCTAAAACAACATTTTATTGGACTTTTACTTTTGCACAAAAAGCCAAAAAAAAAAAAGAAAAGAAAGAAAGAAAGAAAGAAAATTTCATGCAGAGACCTAAATCATGAGCCGGCATCTTTCAGAGCACTGCAGAAAAAACTTTACATTGTTAATTCCTGACATTAAAGCTCAGTGTGATTTAATTCCACACTTGTCATCCTTTCCTCATCTTGTTGATCAGGAAGCGGCATGCTGCAGGCTCGGCAGGCCAGATGTGATCCAAAGAGACAACTGATGCCATTAAAGACACCAACAGGACTAGGAAGTGTGCCTTTTCAGATTCTGCATTGTCTGATTTGGTCCATCAGTGCAACAGGAGGACTGACAGGAGGTCCTCACTCAAGCACCATCCTCTCTGTGTCTCCAGGAGCCCCATGCAGAGCAGTCTGTGCCAGGCTGGCAGCCTGGTTGTGTCTATCAGCTGGAAGCAAAACAGACAGGTATTGATATGGATTTCTCTCTGGCAGGCCTCAGTGGAGGCCTGGGGACTGTTAATAGGCCTCTAACGGGATGACCAGCCTGTGGACGGCCCCCATCAGCCCCCCCCCCCCCCCCCCCCATCACTCACGGAGAAGGGGACATGATAACAGATGGAGGGAGGAGAAGGAGTCCTTCCTGTCTGACGGAGAAATTAAGAAAGGTGGGGATGAACCAGGGGTGGGCTCAGGGTGAGTGGCAGCTCTCAGTGAGGTGTCAGAAAGTGACAGTAGGACTTTTATTTGTTCAAGAGTGTGTTAACTTCTGCTTGTGCACTGGTGTCAGTTAAAGGTTTGAGAGGTTTGGAAAAATATATCTCATATATATATTTACTCACTGTTATACGCTTGACAATTTGTTGATTTAGCACTGAACAGGAATGCATGAGTGCTAAAAAGCTGTTCATAGTGAAACTGTTTCACTGTGATCTAATGTGTTGTTTTAAACCAGCCTCTGGGTGAGTATGACCCGGTTCTGGGCCTGAAACAGAACCATCTCATTGCCAATTTTGACCTGTTGTGTGTGTGTGTGTGTGTGTGTGTGTGTGTGTGTGTGTGTGTGTGTGTGTGTGTGTGTGTGTGTGTGTGCGTGCGTGCGTGCGTGCGTGTGTGTGTGTGTGTGTGTGTGTGTGTGTGTGTGTGTGTGTTTGGGAAAAAAGATCCCAGATACTTGCCCAGATGAGTGATATTTTTATAGGTGTGGTTGACTGAAAAAAATGTGTCAATTAGTATTTCTGACTATTATTGCTCACTGTGTGCTTTTCATGCAGGAAGAACATGAAAATAGTCTCCTAAACCAATGTCCTGCATTAGCTTCTGATAGAAAATAGATGGTGACATGCTAGAATTTAGAAAGATCTACCCAACACTGTCATCTAATGTACATGAACTCACCCATCTTGACTCGTGACGGGGAAGGCTGTTGTTGGTTTAGCGTCCAGGAAACAGAAGAGAACGTCTCAGCTAGTAGAAGCTAACTGTTAGCATTAGCAACTCCACAACACAGCAGAAGTCCTACAGACTTGTGTTATTTGTGGAGATAAAACATCCATGTTGCAATGCAAACAAATTCAGTGGCAGAATCGCGTTGCTGTTAGCCAATCAGAGGTGAGATATTCAAATCTATTCCCTTAGCCCTCAGCAGCAATGACTTTATGGGATTTTTCACAAGTAAAGTTAACTCTATTAGAAACAAAATTATTAGCATCTTTCCTAATGTGATTTCTTCTTCCTCCGTAAGTGAGGCAGCATCTGAGGTAACTGTTGAACCTCATCTGTGTTTGAACCATTTTGGTCCAGTTGAGCTTTCAGAGTTATTAAAAATATTGGCTTCATCTAAACCTTCCACTTGCATTTTAGATCCAATCCCAACCAAATTATTTTAAGATGCATTTCCTTTGGTTACTGCCCCCATTCTAGATACAATCAATCTATCCTTTGTAAATGGATACGTATCACGGGATTTTAAGTTTGCTGTAATTAAACCTTTACTTAAGAAGCCTTCTCTGGATCCAGATGACCCAATGAATTATAGAACAATATCTAACCTTCCATTTTTACCCAAAGTCCTTGAGAAAATGGTGGCCATCCAAGTATGTGAGCATTTAAACACTAATGCTCTGTTTGAGGAATTTCAGTCTGGTTTTAGAGAGTATCACAGCACTGAAACTGCATTAGTGAGAGTTACAAATGATATTCTCATGGCCTCAGATAAGAATCTTGTGTCTGTTCTAGTCTTGTTAGATTTCAGTGCTGCCTTTGACACAGTTGATCACAATGTTCTTTTAGAAAGGCTTGAACATGTTGTAGGGATCAAAGGAACAGCACTAGGCTGGTTTAAATCCTACTTGTCTGATAGAGATCATTTTGTAAACGTGCAGTACATGACAAATCTTCTTCATACTCCAGGGTTACTTGTGGAGTACCACAGGGTTCAGTGCTTGGACCAATTCTTTTTACTATATATATGCTTCCAATTGGTAAAATCATTAGACAGCATGGGATAAACTTCCACTGTTATGCTGACGATACTCAGTTATATTTATCCATTAACCCTGATGAACCTAATCGGTTAGTTAGATTACAGGCTTGTCTTGAAGACATAAAAAATCAGATGACTCAAACCTTTTGCTTTTAAATCAAGACAAGACTGAAGTTCTCATCTTTGGACCTGAAATTAAGAAAAGGAAATCGCTTAGTCGGTCACCTGATCTGAATGGCATTAAATTAGTGTCCGAGAACAAAGTAAGGAACCTTGGTGTTATTTTTGACCAGGGCATGTCATTCAAATCCCAAGTTAAACAGGTTCAAGACTGGATTACTGTAATTCATTACTCTCAGGAAGTCCACAGAATGTAGTTAAAAGTCTTCAGCTTGTCCAAAATGCTGCAGCTAGAGTTCTGATGAGAATTAAAAAGAGAGATCATATCTCTCCTGTATTAGCTTCCCTACATTGGCTACCTGTTAAATTCAGAATAGATTTGAAGATCCTCCTTCTCACATACAAAGCTCTTAACAATCAAGCTCCATCATACATCAGTGACCTGATTGTTCCATATGTTCCTAACTGAGCACTTCACTCTCAGACTGCAGGTTTACTGGTGGTT
Source organism: Nothobranchius furzeri (assembly GCF_043380555.1). Taxonomy (NCBI): domain Eukaryota; kingdom Metazoa; phylum Chordata; class Actinopteri; order Cyprinodontiformes; family Nothobranchiidae; genus Nothobranchius; species Nothobranchius furzeri. The sequence goes on along the minus strand of NC_091752.1, from coordinate 24,696,005 downwards.
CCAAGAATATCTAAACTTAGGATGGGAGGCAGATCTTTTAGTTATCAGGCTCCTCTCCTGTGGAATCAGCTCCCAGCTTTAGTCCGTGAGCCAGACACCTTGTCTACTTTTAAGAATAGGCTTAAAACATTTTTATTTGATAGGGCCTATGGTTAAAATCTGATGTTAGGCTAGATCTGGACAAGTGGGGGAGTAGAGGGAGGTGGAGTGTACAGTCGGTAAAGACGACTCTCCTTTGCCTTGCCTCCAACATGCCTCCATCTAAAAGGCTAGGTTATCCAGCGTTATCTCTGTGGTTATGCTGCTATAGGCTTAGACTGCTGGAGGATACACTGACCACTTTCCACACTCTACTACTTTCTTCTACAATCTGCTCATTAACTGTATTATTTTCAGCAATTTCAGCTGTTAACTTTATTTTTTCTCTAAGTGTTTTTCTCCCCAGAAGAAGCTACAATGATGTTCTGCTGAGCTGTGGTGGCCTCATGGAGGGGGCCATCGTCTAGCACATTGCTGCTAACCACTTAAACATTCTCCCTCTCCTGATAATAACACTTTACTTTCCTTGACATTGAATGTGCTACTGCTAGTTTACCCGTTTAATTATAGATTCACAAGGATAAATACAATAAAGTTTATCTATCACCAAATAGAATATTTACTAAGAAATCACAATGTAACCGTAATGTGTGTGTGTGTGTGTGTGTGTGTGTGTGTGTGTGTGTTTGCTCTGTCTTTTCGATCCCCAGTGAGTCATGGTGGATGGCTGCTTATACTGAGCCAGGATCCTTGGGAGGTTTCTTCTTGTTAAAAGGGAGTTTTCCTCTCCACTGTCACTCCATGCTTGCTTAGTATGAGGATTGCTGTAAAGTCACTGACTAGCAATTTGATGGGTTCCTTATATAGGAAACTTTTTCTGATTGGCTTAATGAATTGACCTGTATTGGAATGTTTATTATGTGAAGTGCCTTGAGACGACTCTTGTCGGGATTTGGCGCTATATAAATAAACTTGAATTGAATTGAAAATTACAGAAAATAACCGATAATTTGCAGGTCATCCCAGAAGCGTGCTGCTAGAGATAGGATTGAGTTCTATTTTTGCCGCGAGCCACTTCTGGGACATGTCATCTTCCGCAGTTAACATAGAACTGGACAGGAAATCCCACACGGTTTCAGTAACCATCAGTAAATTTCAAACAAAAGTACTGCAGCAATCCAATTTCATAAATATGAAGCTTACATGTGACAAAATGGCTTATTTACTCAGCATCGTTCCAGAAGCATTGTGGAAAGGAACAACATCATATATGACATCAAACAGCAATGTCAAACGTGATTTCCTTCCTTTGGTTTAATGGTGGATTGCATAAACAAACCTAGGCCTGAATTCTTGAGGAATCGTGTAACCTTGCTAGTTCCCACAGTGAGGAAGCCGTGCCACTGCCAAGTGTCACATAGTGGTGTGGGTGGCGGCGGACCATGTGTGGTGGAGCTGACCCAGGAGGCAGAAATGCAGGCTCAGATAACATAAAACGGATTTAATGACTGAGGATACAGCAGGAGCAACGAGACAAGGTGGAGACACAACAACAATGATCCGACAAGGGACACATGGAAAACGGGAGGTATGAATACACAGGGAACAATCAGGATCACATGGGCAGGTTAACAAGGGGCAGGTGAGTCCAATAAATAACTAATCAGGGGCAGGAGAGAGCAAGAGTCAGAGGGGTAGGAGCAGATCCTGACAGTATCTAGCAGTGCGTGGGAATTTGCCCAACCAATCTACATGTGTTTTGGGGATTTGAAGAAGGCGTTTGACCGCGTCCCTCAGGGGGCCCTGTGGGGGGTACTCCGGGAGTATGGGGTACCAGGCCCTCTGATATGGGCTGTTAAGTTCCTGTATGACCGGTGTCAGAGCTTGGTACGCATTGCCGGCAGTAAGTCAGGCTCGTTCCCAGTGAGAGCTCAGCTGGACTCCGCCAAGGCTGCCCTTTATCACCGATTCTGTTCATAACCTTTATGGACAGGATTTCTAGGCACAGCCATGTTGTTGAGGGCATCCGTTTTGGTGGCCTGAGAATCAGGTCTCTGCTTTTTGCAGATGATGTGGTCCTGTTAGCTTAATCAGAAAGTGATCTTTGGCTTTCGCTGGAGCGGTTTGCAGCCGAGTGTGAAGCAGCTGGGATGAGAATCTGAGACCATGGTCTTGATTCGGAAAAGGGTAGAACGCCTCCTCCGGGTCAAGGATTAGGTCCTGTCCCTCAGGGTCTTGTTCACGAGTGAGGGAAAGCTGGAGCGTGAGATCGATTGACGGATTGGTGCTGCATCTGCAATGATGCGGGCATTGTACCGGTCTGTCATGGTGAAGAGAGAGCTGAGTCAGAAGGCAAAGCTCTTGATTTACTGGTCGGTCTACGTTCCTACCCTCACCTATGGTCATGAGCTTTGGGTAGTGACCAAAAGAACGAGATTACGGATACAAGCGACTTAAATGAGTTTTCTCTGCAGAGTGGCTGGGCCCTCCCTTAGAGATAGGATGAGAAGCTCGGTCATCCGGGAATGACTCGGAGTAGACCCACTGATCCTCCACATCGAGAGAAGGCAGTTGAGGTGACTTGAGCATCTGGTCAGGATGCTTCATGGACTACTCCCAACCGGGAGTAGGCCTAAAGGTAGACCCAGGCCACGTTGGAGGGACTTTGTCTCTCACCTGGCCAGGGAACGCCTTGGATTCCCCCGGAGGAGCTGGCCCAAGTGACTGGGGAGAGGGAAGTCTGGGCCTCTCGCCTTAGGCTACTGCCCTCGCGACCCGACCCCAGACAAGAGGCCGGATGGATGGATGGATGGATGGATGGATGGATGGAACAAAATTTACATTAACTATTGCTGGTCATTATTGACTTAATAAACTCTATACATATTTACAAATTTTAATAACTAATCTATTTATTCGACTAGATTTTCCCATGTAAAAACTATAACTCAGCTTTACTCATTTTTCCTTTCAGTCATCCAGTCATTTGTTATTCACTTCACTTTTATGACAATCAGCCCAGCTTGTGTGGATTCTCTCAGTGAAACCACCTAAATAACATCATTCTGCTATCAGTCACTTTTTTGTAGCTCAACTTTACTGACACTTTTAAACAAGATGCACAAACCTCAATCTTCACAGCTGTTGTTTTCCTTCTTTCATAGCACACACTCACAGAGTCACACACATGCACGTGTGCACATGCGCACACGGGCACAAAGATGTTAAACAAGGTTTAATGACATGTATGAATTTGCAGATCATCATTTCACCCCACCGCAATCTGCTGCACACACACACACACACACACACACACACACACACACACGCACGCACGCACGCACGCACGCACACACGCACGCACGCACACACACATCCCCCAGCGTATTGCTGTGTCCTTTCTGATTGGGTGAGGTCTTGGGGGAGTCATTAAGTACAAAGCGTTAACATCTGCCAGACATTACTGAGCCAGAGCAGTTGTGATTTGTCCATATGATGACTCTGGCCCATACGGCCGCCATTTGTGTGTGTGTGTGTGTGTGTGTGTGTGTGAGAGAGTTACTACTGACTGCCCACTGCTGCTGTCACTTCTGGTTTCACACCCATGATAATGCCTATAATTAGAGCTGTGCCTTCCTCTTCCTCGTGTGTTGTCCTCTTCTTCGCAACGGGATCAGTTTGTTCCACTTGTATTCTCTACTTTTAGTTCTCGTCAAGTAGATCCGAAACATCCATCCGTTTTTTTTCCGGTAGAACAAAATCAACTTTTAAATTATTTGATGATTTGGAAAAAGTTGTTCAAAAATCACAAAACCAGAAGCAAGATAAATTAAAACCGTGTCAACTTTCTGCAGGAATATTCAAAATCACAATAAAAAAACACGAAAACTTTTGTTAGATGCTCCGTTACACACTTGTGTTCATGTTTCTCTTTTCTTCACCCCAAACTAAGAACATCAGTACACGTTCGAGCATTATCCACATGTTTGTTTGTTCTCCAACAAGCTGTCTGGGTGTTGATTATGTTGATATTGATCAAAATCACCAACTGTGACGGAGTCCGCCTGGCAGCACCATCACCGGAGTCCGAATGTGCCAGCTGAATCCAGGCCAGAAGGAGGAGGCTAATGTCTGCTTTAAGATAACAGACAAGGTTAGCTAGCAGGCTAGCACCTGGCTAACAGCCCTGTCAGATCAGACAGACCAGAGGAAATATCCTGAAAGGGTTTGATTTTTTTCTGATGACCTTTTCATGGCAACTGAACACCTTCAGGAGAGGTGTAAAGCATGGTTCCTCTTCTGCCAACAATTGATGGGCAGGAAGGTTAGACCGACTGTAGGGGGTGCATGTGGGCCGATGCCAAGCCACGTACCTCAGGTTGGAGGACGTAATGTCTGTCTTTACCAAGCTGCCAGCCGAGATGTTAGATCAATTCCCAGAGGCATGTCTGAGCTGGTGGGTAGTAAAGAACAGCTTGCTAACTCAAGTTATGAATGTGTTTGTTCACAACATAGCATCACATGTTTGTTTGGTAGCTTTTAGGTGTATGACATCACCGCTAGCCATCGATCGGTAATGTTTTATTAAAAAAATCATCTTTGGCACAAGAAGTGGTGAGATAGAGAGGTCGACCAATAGCAGTAATGACGGTGTTAGCTGGAAGCCTTCAGTTCGAAGCTTGGGCTTGTGACTGAATGAACGAGATCTCCCACAAGCAGGTGGAATTGGCTTCATTTAGGGATGAGGTGTTCAGATTGACAGAGGTGGCTTGGCATCAGATTTGTAGGTTTTCTAGACTCCAGGTTGAGAACACTGTTGGATCTCCCAGGAGAAAAATAAAAAGTGTTGCTGGAGTACTGGATTTTCTCACAGTGGTGCAGTGGTTAGCTCTGTTGCCTTGCAGCAAGAAGGTCCTTGGTTCACATCCCAGCCTGGGGTCTTTCTGCATGGAGTTTGCATGGTTTGCATGTGTAGGTTCTCTCCAAGTACTCCAACTTCCCACAGTCCCAAAAACATGACTGTCAGGTTGATAGGTCTGTCTAATTTGTCCTTAGATGTGTGTGTGTGTGTGTGTGTGTGTGTGTGTGTGTGTGTGTGTGTGTGTGTGTGTGTGTGTGTGCTTGGTTGTTTGTCCTGTGTGTCTCTGTGTTGCCCTGCAATGGACTGGCAATCTGTCCCGCCTGTTTGCCCGTTCACTGCTGGAGATGGGCACCAGCCCCCCTGTGACCCTGCATGGACAAGTGGGTTGAGATAATGAATGGATGGATGGATGTTTCCTTCCATGTAGGAAAAATAACCAAAATCTCTTTATGGAATAAAAAGAACATTATGTTGCTTACAAAGCCTCCAAAAACTTCGCCAAACTTTTTATTTTACTCTACTGATGGTGAAGTTTTTTCTCTCTTTGCTACAATAAAGAAGCATCTTCAAACACATTTTTATTTCATTTTGGACTGAAGCGCACAAAGAGGTGGTCTAATCTCTCTGTTTGGGTCGTCTGTTCTTGGCTTCAACCGTGGCTCGCTCTCTTCTCAATCATGTTTCACTTTGTCGCCTGACCCCCCCCCCCCCAACACCCACCACCCCCCGCCCCCCCCCCGAGAGGGGACTGCCACCCAGCGTTATGGCAGGTCTGGAGCTGGAACACACACACACACACACACACACACACACACACACACACACACACACACACACACACACACACACTATAATCCTCACTTTGTGTTCGATATTTCAATCAAAAAGAGAAAAAAGTCCCCCTTCTGCTCAGTTTTCCCCTCGCCGAGCTTCCTTCCTCTGGGCAGATTCGAAGCATGTGGCGGCCAGAGACTCAGATAGATATAACTCTCCCATTAACATCTGCTCCCTCTGCCTGCTCCGCTCCTCTTTCCAGGAGGCCACCAATACACACACACACACACACACACACACACACACACACACACACTCTGCCATGCATTCACACTCACACACTCTCGCTGTGGTTTCGGATGTGGTTGACAATCAAGGACAGTTGGTTTTGAGCAGCGTCAGGACTGTTAGCTTCTCACAGGGAGTCTCCAAACTACAGGCGACTGGCACGCAGACAAACACTCAGACAGCACATTTATGGCCAAACACTGAACGCAGAACGCCATCTGTCAGTCACACACACACACACACATGCAAACACACCAAACACACACACACACACACACACACACACACACACACACACACACGCAGGCACATCCTATCAGAGTAAATCTGTTTATTACACAAAACTGACACCTGAACTGACATGTGTATGAACAAGGGGAATGTGTGTGTGTAAACACAGCACATTTGTTTTTCAAGTGAGCTGTTGACATGTTTTTACCTTTTTGTTTGACAAGCCCATAATTTAGAACAAGAAAAATAATCTTAGATCCATCGATACTTTTATTGTTTTTACCTTAAATTTATTGGCTCAATTTGCTTTGGGCCAAGAATGGAGAGTTAAAGAGCAAGTTCACTTAGGAACCGTTTCTTTATTTGAAATGGTTAAACAGTATCAGTCGCTCCGAGTTTTACATGAAGGTTGAACGTGAAAATAGTCTTTCCTGCGTGAGCCTCTGACAGGAAATAGACGTGGAAACACTTGGATTAGTAAAGTCAGTGAATTCCACGTCACATAGAAAATTAGCATTCATTTACTCACCCGTCTTGGTTAACAAAGGTGAAGGCTGTGTGAATTCTAGCAGAGTGCACTTGTTGCAAATTTTGGGCCATTTCAGGCTGAATTTCCTCTTGTGCAAAAACCTTCAGGGCAAGTTTTGCATCGTGTGTCATGTACAGGGGTAACGGGAAGCAATTAGCACCTCACGACCAGCTCCCATCAGCAATCGTGAAAAAATCCAACGTGTGATGTTGTGCTCGTCCGCACTGTTGAAGCAGCGCTCCTACCCAAATGAAACAGAACTGCTCACACAGCGCATGCGTAAGTTATCTATTTACGTGTCCAGACACCACGTCTCATTTTATTTTCACACTTTTCTCCACACACAAGGATTGTCAGGAAAGTGTTTGTAGAGTTTATGTGAAATAAAACAGTTTCCAAAGTCTCAGTTGACCTCCTGACATTCTTCTTTCACCTGCAAACCCCATAAACCCCTCCTCCTACAACTATGGCAAGCCTGAAGGACAACAAGCCTCAATAACAACACAACAGTGTCCTTTCCAGGGTTATTAACTCTCACACATTGAGTGTGAGTCGCACGCATCTGACCCTTTTCACACGCTCTCACACCCCACCTCCAATGTCTCACGCTGAAGAACACCCCCCATGCACACCCAAACACACTCACGGACAACTGACGGAGGGAAAACGGTACGTACGCCCCACCCCCATGGAGGGTAATGTTCAAAAGTTGGCAGTCCTGTATTCTTTCCGGGTTTTTGGATTCAAAGGTCCGACGTGTCTCGGCTAGTAGAAGCTAACCGTTAGCATTAGCAACACCACAACATGGCAGAACTCCTTTAGGCTTGTGGACATGAAACATCAGTGTTGTAGAGAGAACCAAGTTAGTGGCAGTGTCACATTGCTGTTGGCCAATCAGAGGTGAGATGTCAAAATACCAGGAAATAAGACTCCACACCCTGCTGCCTTCTGCTCCGGCTAACTTCTACTTCCTGAAACAGGAGAGAGAGAGAGCTTTTTTTCCCTACAGAGATCAACTCACAGGGCATTTATTTAATTTTTGCCGCTGCAAATGTGTGGAAAAAACAAGTAAAGTTGGCCTTTAACTAAATAACAAAACAAACATGATAAACACAATAGTCATTTGAAGGTTTAAAATAAGCCAAAAGCTTTATATCCAAAACATAAACTAATTAGATTTGGCACGAAATATAAAATGTGGCCTTAATTAACTTGTTGAAGGTGATATTTTGTTCTGAGAGATGAAGGAAATTCTAAGAAAGACATAAAATCCAGAGGTTTAAAGGTTTACAACAACATAAATGTATGTCACAGAACTTTTATATTACTCTAACAACAGCAAACAAACTGTCCAAATTCCTGCTGACTTCATTTTTGCCAACGCAACCAGTGTTTTGCCGAGGTTTACACACGATTCACTTAAAACTGAAGAAAATACACGTTATCTTTATTCCTCGTTGCTCCTGCCTTTGTACTGAATTTAAGATTTTCTTTATAAACCTGAGACCAAAATGTTTTAAGCCATGTCTGTAATTCTTTAGATAATCTGTTTTGTTCACCAAAGATGGAACCATAAGCATCTCCATTCCCAGCTCTGAAGTGATTTATGTTGTTATATTAGTGGATCATGTTAAGGATCATGTTATCCGTGCCGATAACGAAGCTAAAATGGAAAAACTAACATTTTTATTGACACTTTTCACAGTTGCATTGAATTCCTGCTATTAATAACTAATTCAAGATGTATTCCTGCTAAAAAAATTTTTTACTATCCATGTTTATCGTGCAAATTTCTGATTCTTAAACTGACCTCAGATCAGCAGTTAGAGCATTTAAGTGATGAACAGTAAGCAATCATAAACTCAAATGTATCAAGGGTGATTCTGTGTTTTTGTCCACAGACATTTGCATAATGAAACCAAAAATGCTGCCTAAAAATACAACAGTTGCCACGCAAATGTAATGCTGAAAGTTAACTGAGGTACATCTGAATGTTTTATGGTTGGTTTTCACATTTTAACAAGTGCAGAGGACATTTTTCCAGTTTGGATTCTTCTCGTTGGCCAGCTCACCTTCATAAATCACACTAATCCGTTTCCTTTTGAGTTTGAACGTCTCTCAACAACAGATGAGACAACCAGCCTGAAACAATAACACACACGAATGCCGTTCTGCAGCCCCATCCTCTCACTTCCCGCGACCCTGTGTGGACAAAAGGAGGTGTCAGCACCCCTTCCCTAACTACACAATTAACATGCAAATTAGCCCAGTCACTAATGGCAGTGGCAAAGCACTCTTATGATGGAAATATGCTTTCTGCTTTGGCAGTATGGGTTAAAAATTAGTCAAGGGAATCAGCTGAGGACGGGGAGCGCACCCTGAGACCTCCCTGAGGGCAGAGGGAGACACCGATGTGGACTCAGGAGGCGATGGCCTTTGCACCTGCTTCACTCTGACACATGCAGGCGCACAGAGCAGGACCAGGCGGTCATAATCAGCCTCGTTCAGGCTGTCAGCCCGGTCAATAACTTATCCCCTCAACTGCTTTTGTTCTACAGCAGCTCGGCTGATGCAGCCGCTGCCCCTTATTCAGCTGAAATTTATTTTCAATTGCTGCCCTCGAGCTTTGGCCCTGCAGCGGTGCACTGACTGAGAGAGTAAACAAACCAGCAGACCACTTCACACACACACACACACACACACACACACACACACACACACACACACACACACACACACACACACACACACACACACACACACACACACTTGCAGTCTGGAGTATAGATATAATGAAAACATTTGCGCATAATCGAACTGAAAGGCCTCATATTTGTAAAATTTGTAATAAATTTGGTAGAAGTGTGTGTGTGTGTGTGTGTGTGTGTGTGTGTGTGTGTGTGTGTGTGTGTGTGTTGCTCAATGAACCTCAAGTGGCTCAAAGTAACAGGTGTTTGCTCTTTAAATGACCGATCGTTTGTCAAACTTTTAGATAGCTGACGGTCAGCATGTGGTCATAACTAACTGTCCTGCAGACAAAAACACTTAAACATGTCTGTCCTTGACAAATTTATTAATTAATTTTATTTGAAATATAGCTTTTTAATTTTTGTGGGTGCATATAATTAGCAGCAATATGCATATTTTTGACACCGCCCACTTGTTCCAAATTATAACTTTTAAATTGTAGATTTTTTTTGTTAAAAACAACCAGAAATAATTTAATGTGTCCTTTTGCATCTTAGTTGAAAGATAGAAAATAAAATAATAATCAACCAAAAAAAAGTCTGAAAGATTTTCCATTTATTTATTTTGATCATATTTAAATTAACCTTTTGTCCATTATAATGCAACACATCATTTATTTATGCATCCTCTAACATTGAGGTTTCACTAAAAACAGACAATAGTTTAATTATTACATTTTATAAGAAAACTATCGCACTCCTCCTTAGGTGTCACTTTTACCACACAAACAAAACTCTTCAGTCTTTACTCCAGAAATCATTCTAAACTCTTGCTTTATTATTTCAACTCGAAGCTGATTTACACTGACCCCCTTTAAAGACGGCATGGTTTGCATTTACCTTGTGGGTGTTATTTCCATCTGCGCGACTGTTTTTAGGATTATTGTGCGGCTTACCCACAAAAGCTCCCTCTCTGAATGTGACAGCAGCAGTTGTGTCCGTTTTACGCAGCTCCTAATTAGCCGGAATTAAGAAGTATTTCTCGGCCCATTGAAGAGTCCATTTCCTTTGAAACCAGAGCATAATAAACTTTAAGTAATTACCCCAACTCATGACTATTAACTCGCAAACCGCCAGCTTCCCTTGACAACATTCCCCTCAGTGTTGTGTGGTTAAAAGGCCATTGCGGCTGCAGCTATTTACATCCCATCTGGCATCCTGCGATGCGCGCGCGCTCATTCCCAAAGACAAAAAACAAGCGTAAAATGAACTCTTTCACTCTTTCTTAACTTGTATTACATTTTCTCTCCTCCAACTAAAGCTACAAAAGACTGTCTCCTTTTTTTCTACGCAGTCTTTCTTTTATTTTTAATCCGCGCGCTCATTTACATGCGCAGAGGTTGAGGAGGGGTCTGAATGTATAATCTTCTACATTTAGCAGCCTGTAATCCCGACGCCTTTCTCTGATGTGGGATTCTCCTCTCGGTCCCCCATGAACAATTATCTTGTAATCTCCACAAACACATTCTGTCGCTGCGGAGATGAGACGGGGAACACCCATGGGAGCCGCACAAGCGTGCTGCGCGCGGTTAGAGCGCACCACGGAGGCCGCTGCTGCAGGGTTCCATCAGACGCTCATCTGCGAGCAGGTTTGTGCAACAAGAGGGCCTGCAGTAGTTTGGGTCTGCACTTAAAACCAAAGTTTTCACATGAGCCTTAATTCATAGAGTCGTTGCAAACCTTAATTCCATTCGCAGAATTTATTAAAATATTTTAATGCCGCTGGTGAAAATTAAAATCAAGTTGCCAAAATAAAAGAAAAGCCGATTTAAATTAACGATTTTAAATCTAATTCATATATTTACTGAAGTCATTAAAATTTTAATAAAATAATATGAATTAAAATTAAAAGGATAAATACGTTTTAAGTGAAATGGGGGATAAGAGTTTTGTTCCTAACTCGCTGAGATTATTTTTAGCCAAATTTTATCAGTAAATTTACTTCAAATATATTCTGTTAATTCTAAACCAAAAGTGGATTTTTCATTTGTGTTTTCTGTGTTTGATTAATGGTTTTGTCCATGTCTGCAGAAATATTTTAATTAAAAAGAGAATGCAAAGTTTATGATCCATAATCCCAGTTTTATTGAAATGTCTTCCAGTGACGCTGGGTGATAATAAATATATTTTTTATCAACGATCAGCAATGTACAAAAATAAACAAACAGGATCTCTGGAAACTTCAGTTCAACAAAAACAACCATGCTGTGGTCGATATAGCAACATGCAAGGAATGACAAATAAAAACGTTTTACGCACACATAGAGAAACAATGAGTCACGCAATTGAAATAAATCTAATCCAGAGTTTTGGCGTGGCAGTCATTTCTGCCAAACTAGTAAAATTTATAATTGTCTTTTAAGTGTAAAATCCTTGGTACAAGGCACAGAAAGCATTCTTCGTTTTCACAAAATGACACATGATGAGAAATAAAATCAAAACGTTCATGCAACCTCCGTCTCCGAACCGCTTGTTGCACATTTTACCTTCCAGTGACAGACTCACAAGTCGGTATTGAGTCCTTGTTACAAGGAGGAAAGTAAGTTATTTTTCGCAAACGTTTAACAAGAAAACAGACTGAACAACAACATGCACAGTGAGGCCAAATTCACCCACATGCCCTGAATTGTTTATTTACAAAAATTAGTCTCTGCTGTGTGTCAGACATCATTTCATGCCGTCCTTCCCCTCTGCCGTGAGTCTCGTGAGGCCAGTGGAGGTGATGGGGATGTGCGGAGGAGGAGGCACCTGGCAGATGGTGCAGGGACACGGCAGTCCGGCCCAGTGCTGGAAGCCGGAGCCCAGCTGCAGGGCCGGGGGCGCAGCTGGAGAGCCCTTCATCAGCGCGTGTGGCGCTCTGATACTCGTGAGTCCCGGAAGTGCGCTGGACAGAGTGGAGGACGGGGAGGAGGACAGTGCGCTCCCGAGGAGAGGATGCACCTGGTGCGCAGCGGCTGCTGCTGCTGCTGCGGCTGCAGCAGCGGCGGGACCGCCGGTGTGCCCACCGGCACCGGCTGCATGCGCAACGGTGCCGCAGTGAAAAGCGGAGTGTTGGCCGCCGTAAATCTCTCCCACCAAGCGCTTCATCTCGTCCAAGGAGCTGGTGAGCATCAGGATGTAGTTCCTGGCTAGGAGCAGCGTGGCAATCTTGGACAGCTTCCGCACGGAAGGCCCGTGCGCGTAGGGCATCACCTCGCGCAGCCCATCCATGGCCAGGTTGAGGTCATGCATGCGTTTCCGTTCTCTACCGTTAATCTTGAGCCGCAGCTGGTACATCTCCTCCTCCGTGACCTGCTTTTTCAGTTTGTACTTGCTGCTGCTGCTGCTGCTACTGCTGCTGCTTCCTACAGACGCAGACTTGGCGTCAGAGCGCAGGTGCTCACCACCGGGCATCTTCTGGCCGCTCTGCGTGGAGGAGGTGACAGATGAACCGACATGGTGGTGGTGGTGGTGGTGCGGATGGTGATCTCGGAGAAACATGCCGTCCATATCCGGGGAAGACGCTCTGCTGCTCGGGCTGGAGTCTGAATTCATTTTATGGGGGTTTCCTTCCGAGGTTGTTGGGTAGGAGGTCGCTGCTGACTTCCTCCCTTTCTCCTCTCCCTCCCCTCTCTCAGCCTCCTTCTTCCTCTCTTTTCCGAGTCTTTGGTTGCTCTGGTCACCTGATGTTGCCCGTGCGCCTCCCGTCCCGCTCCGATGTCCTTCTGATCTCACCAGTGACCACTTTGCTTCTGGCTGCCGACTTTGTGAGTGTGAGCTCTGCGGTGAGGAGGACACTCGTGGTGCGTATTTATACTTGCGGTCAGACAAAAGCGGCTCTCCTATTCATAACGCCTAGTTAGAGGGATGACGCGCCGGTGAAAAAGGGGGCGGTGTGCTTTGACTGTCCCAGTGACCGCGGCGCGCAGCCATTCAGGGCCATTGTCAGGACGCTGCAGGGGGTCAAAGCGCTCCTCTCGTCCTCTCCTGAGCTCGTCGTTTCTTTTTTTCAGAAAGATGTCCCAGATTTTCATTTTACAGCAGCTTTGGGTACAGTGAAGTTGATAATTTACGCACAAACTTCTTGCTTAAACTGCGTCAGATGTATGTCCAAACTGGTTTTGGTGAGCGTGCATGCTTTCCAAGACACACTTCACACTTTAAATGGTTCACCAGGCGGTAAATATTCGAACCTGAGACTCCACAGCTCGGCTCGGGTGGTGGTTGCCTGAGCGAATGGGGAGGAATGGAAAACTGATCTTCCATTCGGCGGTTCCCAGGGATGGAGAGGTTATCTCGCTGGTTCACAGCACCATGACGCACACATACGGTAACGAGCAGGAGTTAGAGTTTGTATATAAAAGGTTAGGAAAGTGTCCCAGAAATATTATTATTATAAATTATTATTATTATTATTAATGATGATGATTATTATTATTATTATTATTATTATTATTATTATTATTATTATTATTATTATTATTATATATTAGTAGTAGTAGTAGTAGAAGCAGTAGAAGTAGTAGTTGTTGTAGTAGTAGTAGTAGCAGTAGAAGTAGTAGTTGTTGTATATGCTAGTAGTAGTGGTAGTAGTGGTAGTAGTAGTAGTAGTATTAGCAGTGGTAGTAGTAGTAGCAGTACTAGTAGTAGCAGTGGTAGTAGTAGTAGTAGTGGTAGTGGTATTAACAGTGGTAGTAGTAGTAGTGGTAGTGGTATTAGCAGTGGTAGTAGTAGTAGTGGCAGTAGTAATAGTAGTAGTAGTAGTACTGGTAGTAGTAGTAGTAGTAGTAGTGGTAGTAGTAGTAGTTGTAGTAATAGTAGTAGTAGTAGTGGTGGTAGTATTAGCAGTGGTAGTATTAGTAGGATTAATAGTAGTAGTATTAGCAGTGATAGTAGTAGTAGTAGTGGTAGTGGTGGTAGTAGTAGTAGTGGTAGTAGTAGTAGTAGTAGTAGTAGTAGTAGTAGTAGTAGTAGTAGCAGTAGTGGTTGTAGTATTAGTAATGGTAGTAGTAGTAGTGGTAGTAGTATTAGCAGTGGTAGTAGAAGTATTAGTATTATTATTATTATTAGTAGTAGTAGTAGTAGTAGTGGTAGTGGTAGTAGTAGTAGTGGTAGTAGTGGTGGGCTGCATGGTGGTGCAGTGGTTAGCACTGTTGCCTCGCAGCACGAAGGTTGCAGGTTTGAAACTCGGCTGCGGCCTTTCTGCGTGGAGTTGCGTGTTCCCCCCATGCATGCGTGGGTTTCCTCCGGGTACTCCGGTTTCCCCCACAGATGACAACATGCCCTATAGGTTTGAAATTGTAAGTCGCTTTGGATAAAAGCGTCTGCTAAATACATAAACATAAACATAGTGGTAGTGGTAGTAGTATTAGTAGTAGTAGTGGTAGTATCTTTGGTGTATTCTTACTTTGTCTAGTTAATTCCATTTTTGGTTCTTTTTAAAACACAGGAAAGGTTTCTCTTTACCTTGCTAACGTTTCGTTTGCCGACTGCAGAACATCCTCAGAGCTGACGCTGATGGTGGCGTCACTTCCTACTCCGTTTATCCGCGGGCAGCGGAGGACGTTGTCACCCTCTGCTGCCCGCTCTCCCCTCTCCGATGATGCAGTCCCATGCACGATCCAATGTGTAGATGCCATCGTCTCTGTTAATAGTCCTGCATCCACGTCTCTTTATCTCTATGGCTTCCTTTATCCATCTTTTGTATTTCTGTTGTTCGGTACTCCTGATCCTTGTGTTGTCCCAGTCCATTACATGGTTTTCTCTTGTGCAGTGATCTGTTACGGCTGACTTCTTTATTGTACTTTCTGCTTCATCTTTTCCTGCTCTTGTGTGTTTTCGACTTGCCTCTTTCTCACACTCCTTTCTATGTTCTATTGTTCATGTGTTGAGTTGGCGTCCGGTTTCTCCTATGTACATTTTATTGCAGAGTTTTTGTGTATGGTGGGGTGTTCTGATGTCCATATTAGATATTGGTCTGTGTGTGTTGGTTTTCTATGTGTATTTATGTTAAGGGTCCCGTCGGTCTGCCTGCTTATTTTCATGTACATAAATGCTATACTGCCATCTGTTTCTGACTCATATGTGAACTTTAATTTTGCCTGTGTCGTCAATGTTATTCAAGTGTTGTGTTCGTGTTTCTTTTTGTCCTTTTGGTATGATTTCCAGTATGTCATCTATGTAGAGTTTCCATAATTTAATTTTGCCGTTTGGGGGAGCAGTGGCTATGGCTTTTTGTTCTAGGTCTTCTATGAAAAACGGTAGTAGTGGTAGTAGTAGTAGTATGTAGTAGTAGTAGTAGTAGTAGTAGTAGTAGTAGTGGTAGTACTATTAGCAGTGATAGTAGTAGTAGTGGTAGTAGTAGTAATAGTATTAGTAGTGGTAGTAGTAGTAGCAGTAGTAGGCTAGTAGTAGTAGGCCGGTAGTAATAGTAGTAGTAGTAGTAGTAGTAGTAGTAGTAGTGGTAGTGGTAGTATTAGTGGTAGTACTAGTAGTGGTGGTAGTAGTAGTAGTAGGCTAGTAGTAGTAGTGGTAGTAGTAGGCTAGTAGTATTAGTAGTAGTAAATATCTTGTTTAAATAACAATGTGCAACATCTTTGCAGTTTTCTGACCCTTTAATAAAGTTAAAGCCCCACAGTCATCATCACACAGCTGGTGAAATTCATCTCTGCAAGTGACCCATCCCCATGGAGGGGAGCGGTGAGCTGCAGCGGCGGCTGCGCTCGGGAACTATTAGCTGGTTTAACCCCCCAATCAAACCCCTTAAAGCTGAGTGTCAAGCAGGGAGGCGTTGGGTCCCATTTTTAAAGTCTTTGGTGTGACCCGACCGGGTTTTGTACCCTGATCTCCCAGGACACTCTACCACTAGGCCACTGAGCTGCTTGATTACCATCTAAAATCTACTTCCCCTGACTTTTTTCCTCTTGTCATCAGATCAGATTCATGGGATAAAAAGTTTTCAGAACAAACTGAACAAAGCATGTTTATCTATTGAGCTGCTGAGAGCCACTCTCCACCCTGAAGAGTCCACTCCTGATCCGTTTTGTGGAGGTGGAGTGGGGGAACGGGTCACCAACAATAACATGTGGAAGTAGCTGAAGCACTTTTCCTCTCATCAGCATCTCAACATCCCTCCATCTACTCATCTGTACATCTTTCCATCCATCCATCCATCTATCCTTGCCTGCACCCACCCACCCAGCACTACAGAGCTGGATAATAATGCCTCTGCAGTGAGCCACCCCCCCCCCCCCCCCCGGTAGAACAGTAGAAATGTGTATTCACAGCCTCATTGTTGGCCCAGCGAAAGAGCCCTGCTCATAAAGGTGCTGCCAATGCAAAGAAAAGCGCTGCTCGGCTTTGCTCTCTCTTGGTGGCATTTGAAAGTGTAAAGCTTTGAATACCAATTGCCTGAACTGGACATATGTGAATCCGCTGTAAGCCTACTAATCCTGTCCCCAAGTGTTTCTTTGTGTGTGGGGCAGACTTGCACACCCAAGGGAAAGTGTTCCTAATCCGCCCAGTGCGGAGAAATGTTAGTGAGTGTGTCTGCTATCAATTTGTGCAGGAACACATGCTTTGCAAAGGTTTTAATTTTTTTTATATGTTGTTGTGTTTTTAAGTGTGTGTGTCCACCTGAAGCCTTTAGCTGTCCACCACCAGGACACTGGCCTAAGTGAAGGCAGTAATGTGCCGTTCTCCCAGTCTACTGTCGCAGCAGGTCACCCATAATGTGCTCTTTTCACTGCATAAGCCCCCAGCTTTTCCTTTATTCCTCCACCTCCACTCGGCCTCTTTTTCCCTCCTTCTCTCTGCTTCGAGTCAACTCTCCACCCTCCAGATTTAACCGTCATGAGTTTTTTAAAAACAGTTAACCCACTGATGCTCTTAAGGGTGAGAAGGACACTCATGTTAGCCTAAAGATGAGACAGAGGGCTCGTTTTAATCTGATTAGTGATTTTTACTTCCAGACTTTGTAACTTGCTGAAGTTTCAAACAAAAGTCAAAAAGTTTTTTGGTAATTTCAATCACCTGATTCACTATTTTTTGCTTTTCTCTTCAGTTTTCTTTAAGTGCATCAAAAGGGTTTGTGTTGTGCACAATGACAAACTAAACAAATGTTTAGTAGCAATAATATTTTTATTTCAATCTTCTTATTTTGCAAGTTATCTCAGATCACTCAGATCTTTTATAAGATTTAAAGGTTCTTGGATTTTCTTAATGCTGCATTTTTTATTAAACCAAACTAAAAACGAACCGTTCCTAAAGCACTTTTTACATCACATCCTGAGTTTTCCTTTAGTTTGATGTCCTATTGTTCAATAAATCAAGCATCAAAATGCTAAAATATTTAAGAGAGCATCTCTTCTGTTTGTTTTTGTTTATTTTCACTAACTGTGTCCTTTAACCCTTTTATGCATAATGGTCACTACAGTGGACAGGTACTCAAAATTGTTATTTATTTATTTTTGCTATTAAGCACAGCTGTTGAAGACTTTATTGCATTTGAGCCCCTCCATTTGGACGTCAGTAAGCCAAGCCAACATATTTCATGATCAGAATGCACACTGTCCACTGAGGTGGACATGTAATAAATTATTTGTAAATTATAAAATTTTACAAAAATTTTTTGTTGAAATTTGTTTCATTCACACCTAAAGATGAATGAAAACAATTGTTAAAAAATCATGGTTGAAGATTTCATATTTCATGCATCAAAGGGTTAATGCATCCAATAAAATAGTATGACAGTCTGAAGAAGAGCTTTCAATGAGACAGGACAAAAGCAGCCAGAAGGGTTTATTTAAAGGACCCAAAGTTGGATTGTGCTGTCTCAAACGCTACAGAAATTAAATTTATTTTTCTAACCTTCTGACTGGTTGCTGAACCATTTTCAGATCCAAACTGAACCTCAGAACTGGTCTTAAAATGAAATTATTTGGAAAATAAAGTTTAGAAACATGATTTTTCCTTCTTTCACTAATGTTGACTGTTGTTGTATTTGTTTTATTACAAACCATGATCAGGCTGCATGCTGGGGCTGTGTTGCTGCCTTTGCAGCAAGAAGGTTGCAGGTGCTAATCTCTGCTGCAGCTTTTCTGTATGAAGTTGTTTCTCTCCATGCATGCATGGGTTTTCTCCAGGTGCGAGTGTGACTGGTTATTATGTACTGCAACTTCCTCTATTATGGCCTAGAACACGTCACTTGCATCATTTAGTTGGTCGAAAAAGCATCAGCACGTTTGCTCACAGGTACAAGGAAGCGTGACCATATCACCCCTGTGCTTGCTTCCCTTCACTGGCTTCCCATTCAGTACAGAATCCAATTGAAATTACTGCTCCTTGTTTTTAAATGTCTACATGGCCTTGCTCCACCCTACCTAGAAGATCTACTCACCGGTTCCACTCCTGTCAGGAGTTTGAGGTCCTGTTACCAGTCACCATTAGTGGTCCCAACAATTCCTCTCAAGTCCCATTAGAATAGAGCTTTTTCAGTGGCTAGCCAAAGGCTCTGGAACAGCGTGCCTTTAGAACTGAGGTCCTCTCAGAGCATGGAGCATTTTAAATCCAAACTTTAAACTTATTTATTTGGCCTGGCTTTTACTGTCTTCATTGTGGTTTTATTGTTTGATCTTGAAGTTATTGTTTTATTCTCAACTTGCCATTTCATTGTTTACTCTCATCCTTTTACTCATAGTTTTATTTATATTTTTGTTTTCGAGGCCATCATTTTTAATATGTCTTACTTGGGCGTGTTTTATTCATGGCTTTGTTCTGCTCAGCACTTTGGGTTGCGTGAGCAACAGTAAGGTGCTCAGTTGACATTGCCTTTGACCATTTGTCTCTGTATTGTTGCGATGGACAGGACACATGTCCAGTTTGTCCCCTGCCTCTCACTTGAAGACACCAGCTCCCCTCCACCCTACCGAAAAAAAGCAGTTCAGAAAATGAGTGAGCGAGCCAAACCTCGAGTTAGCCCAGTTGACACTGTGGAGCTTTCAAATGAGTGACCTTCAAAGCGTGAGAGATCACATTTGGTGGTAAAAAATCACAGATGAACCAGTTGTGGCCCTACATTGTGTGTGTGTGCGTGTGTGTGTGTGTGTGTGTGTGTGTGTGTGTGTGTGTGTGTGTGTGTGTGTGTGTGCGTGCGTACATGCAGCAACACTATACATGACACATTTTCACTCACAAACATTCCCTGCTTAGTAAGGAATTTATTACCTGTGAAAAAAGAATCCCCACACTTTCTGATTGGCTAAACATCACATTCAAGAGGAAGCATGCCTGTTCGTCCCAGAAAATCAGACCAAGACAATCAAACATGTTCAAAAGCACAGACTGATAATCAGAGTGGTCCCGACGTCCTTCCAAGCAGACCAGAGCCCTTGTAACACAACACACAAGGTAGGATTGTCTGATAAGATTATCTTTAGAGCCGTAATGGTAATTGTGTGCAACTTTAAAATAGTTGGAAGGCACGGGGTTGGTCAAAAGTCGGCCACAGTTCAACGTCCAAGTGAAACGAGGAATACAAACGTGTGCCAGACGTGTTCCAGTCGCAGGTGTGAGACTGGGCCAAGATGTCAGGCTGTGTTCCCAAACAAAGCCTTCTTTTGTTAACACTGCAGGATTGCAATGAAGTGACTATTTTCAGCTCATATGAGTTAATAAATCGTGAAATGAATGGAACAATAATGGTTGATGAACAATAATGATGTCTTGATTAATCTGTGCTTAAATTAATAAGGTTGATTAATCTGTGCTTAAATGAATAAGGTTGATTAATCTGTGCTTAAATGAATAAGGTTGATTAATCTGTGCTTGAATTACAGAAGTTTGAAATGAATGTTATTACTACGTTGAAAGATTTATATATATGATGATCAGTAATGTTTGATATGACAAGTGAATCATTAGCTACACTCAGACACAAGGTTCATTAGAGATAAATTAATGTTAAGTTAAATGTCATGACACACAGATATTTTCTTAGCCACAAATCAGAGCATCCTGTATTTGAAAGAAGGAGAGATGTTCTGAGGTTTGCTTGTTAACACCCCTTAACATGGCACGTCCCGGTTGGCCAAGAAATCATAATATGAGAATATTAAAACAGCTCACTTGACAGTGAGTCAGTTCTAGAGAAAGCTACGGACAGGCCATCTGGAGCGAACCCTCTTTAACCCAGATCATTTTTTGACAAGCTGTCAAAAATCCCTGCTACAAGCTGAAGCTGACACAGCAAACAGTTCCTGCAGAACAAAGCTGATACAGTTCCGACTCCCTACGCAAATGATTTAATCTATCTGTTGTGACTTGGAAACATCTCTGGACTGGAGAGTCGGTGCTGCGGTTAATCTACCAAACCTCGGTGCCCAGCGGTCATCCAACCTCCCTGACCTCCGGATCCGCGAAGAGGGTCTCCAAAGAAAGGGTGAGGTAGACGCACCGTTTGCGTCTGATGTGGTTTTGATAAGAATCAACTTCATATTTTAATGCAAACCAAATTCCTTTTCACACCCAAAACTCAGTTATTCTAGATACAAGGTTCTGATAAACACACACCATTCAATCATCATACATCACATCCCATTCTTTTAGATTCAACCATCACAGTAGCCCTGGTTAACTTGTCACATTTAAATGTCTTATCTTTTATAAACCTGACTGTCTGAATTGAGACGAAGTGTTTGATCCCTGGAAAAAGCAAAGAATCCTAGAATCTTCTGATTAAACATCCAAAGACCAAGCAGGTTGATACTCTATATTTATATAGAGCACCCCAGCTTATTGGTCATAAGTAAAGGTAATAAATTAAGTTTAAAAGCAACAACATTTACCCTCTACATCTGTAAGAAGGTTAAACCATCCAATCTACTGACACGTTAAACCAACTAATTTAAGTGTGAGCAGGTTTTAATGTCAATTATTAAAAAAACAAGAAAAAAATAATCAGAATCAAAACAAAAATCTCACTTTTTTGTCTTATTGAAATTCAACACAGAAAATATTATTTATTTCTTCTTTTCATATTTTTCCAGACCTGAAACTGAAAATAAATTCCAGATTTATTTGTAATTATCAAGACTGCACAAAAACAGTTTTTTTTGGGAAAAAGCCTTTTCTTTGATTTTCAGATTTACTGCTTTTAATAGCCTGTGCATTCACGTGTTGATTAAAAAACTTGTAAAACTTTTGAACATCTTAGGTGTGTTCTTGCTGTGTCTTTCTAAATCCATGCTTTCGTTCTTTTTTAAACACAGAAACAGTTTTGTTTACCTGTTTGAAGCTACAGTTTCGCCGACGGCTGCCGGCTTCTTCAGGCTGACGCTGATGGTGGCGCGTCACTTCCTTCTCCGTTTATCTGCGGGCAGCAGAGGACGTTGTCGCCCTCTACTGCCCGCTCTCCCCTCTCCGACGATGCAGTCCCATGCGTGGTCCAGCGTGTAAACTCCGTCGTCCCTGTTCATGGTCCCACATCCACGTCTCCTTATCTCGATTGCTTCCTTGATCCATCTTTTGTATTTTTGTTGTTCGGTGGTTATGATCCGTGTGTTGTCCCAGTCCATTATATGGTTTTCTCTTAAGCAATGATCTGTTACGGCTGACTTTTTTATTGTACTTTCTGCTTCTTCTTTTGCTGCTCTTGTGTGTTTACGATTTGCCTCTTTCTCACACTCCTTTCTGTGTTCTATTGTCCGTGTATTGAGTTGGCGTCCGGTTTCTCCTATGTATGTTTTATTGCATATTTTGCATGGGATTTCGTAGATGACTCCACATTTTTGTCCAGCTGATATTTTGTCTTTTGGTTGTACTAGTCTGTTTCTAACTGTTGTGTATGGCTTTGTTGGTGTGTTTATGTTGTGTTTTTTGTTGCTCTTGCAACAATGAAAAAACACAACATAAACACACCAACAAAGCCATACACAACAGTTAGAAACAGACTAGTACACCCAAAAGACAAAATATCAGCTGGACAAAAATGTGGAGTCATCTACGAAATCCCATGCAAAATATGCAATAAAACATACATAGGAGAAACCGGACGCCAACTCAATACACGGACAATAGAACACAGAAAGGAGTGTGAGAAAGAGGCAAATCGTAAACACACAAGAGCAGCAAAAGAAGAAGCAGAAAGTACAATAAAAAAGTCAGCCGTAACAGATCATTGCTTAAGAGAAAACCATATAATGGACTGGGACAACACACGGATCATAACCACCAAACAACAAAAATACAAAAGATGGATCAAGGAAGCAATCGAGATAAGGAGACGTGGATGTGGGACCATGAACAGGGATGACGGAGTTTACACGCTGGACCACGCATGGGACTGCATCGTCGGAGAGGGGAGAGCGGGCAGTAGAGGGCGACAACGTCCTCTGCTGCCCGCAGATAAACGGAGAAGGAAGTGACGCGCCACCATCAGCGTCAGCCTGAAGAAGCCGGCAGCCGTCTGCGAAACTGTAGCTACAAACAGGTAAACAAAACTGTTTCTGTGTTTAAAAAAGAACGAAAGCATGGATTGTAAAACTTTCATTTAAAATCCCCATAACTCCTCAGTAGGATATTCTATCTCTATTTGCATGGAGATCTTGTTGTTTTTAAATGAAATTTCACTGTGCAGATATTCTACATGTAGATGGATCCTTTCATCAAAAGACGCCATCAAACCAGAGTTTGAAGTTTCATAAAAGAAGATTTCACAAAGGTTGAAGCATTTGAACGCCAGATGGAAGACAGCAACACGAGCACTTCGATCTCAGCCGGAAGCCAGCCAACCGTCGTCAAAGAGACTTCTGAGATGCCTTTTATTTCTCCCAAATCACAGCTCATCATTTGAAAAGCATGACTGCACCTCTCAAAGAAGTGTTCGTGCAACTTTCAAAAGCCGAAATCTTCCTTCATAGTTTACTTTGGGTGAATTCTGCACAAAAAAGAGAATATCAAAAAGACTTTTTTCCATTTTATGAGAAGTAAACAAACCTTTTAATTACAGCAAACCTTTAATTAAAGAGATGATCAAAGGGGTAAAAATCTCAATAATTACAGACCTCACACCCATCGCCTCCAACATGAATATTGACGTCCTAATTAATATTGGTAGGGCTGTTTGGTTCTTGGAAGACACTGACGTTAATTAGGCAAAAACAAGTCAAATCATCATTGCAGTAATGAAGAAACATACCTTCATGTTCTGAGTTTGTTCTGTCTGAACACACTGATACACATTTGGCATCTTGGAGCTTACACAACTGATCAAGGTGTATGTGTGTGTGTGGTAAAATGTTTGAAAAGGTTTAAATTAACATTTGTTTTTGAGTTCAAGGTCAAGTTTGACACAAAATTCATCACAAAAGATCGGCAACACTTCATTTTTTAAGTCTGCACACATGAATGTTTAGATTGGGATTGTCTGAAAACACGATCTCATGGTTCGCAGACTATTGGATGGATAGAACTCAATGGTGGGTTGTGCTATGAATTTTCTAAATTTCCACACGGAGGTTCCGCAGGGTTCTGTTTTGGGACCCCTCTTGTTTATTATTTATATTAATAAAATAGGACAAAATGTGTTGGATGCTAGTTTGCACTTTTATGCTGCTGACCAGAGGTGTGACCAAGTCACTGCTTTGCAAGTCACAAGTCACAAGTCTTTCCAGTCAAGTCTCGAGTCAAGTCCAAGTCAAAGACAACCAAGTCCAAGTCGAGCCCAAAGTCAATGGATGTGGAAGTCTAAGTTAAGTCCCAGTCCTTAACGTTGAATTTTCAAGTCATAATCAAGTCATCTGTGCAACCTCAATTTAATGACAATGACAATACATAAATTCCAGAAATAAAGCTTCTTAAAGCTTCATTTATTTGCTCAAACAAGTAGAAAGTGCAACTGAACTTGATTATAAACAAAGTGCTGCTGCATTTAGCAGTACAAGAACCAACCCAGAAGCAAGAATGATTTATGATTTTTGTCCATGTTGGGCCACTTTTGTGCTAAAATATCAAATATGCTCAAGTAATCATCAAGTCAACAGTTGTAAGTCGATTCAAGTCGCAAGTCATTGGCAATCAAGTTAGTCAAGTCATTAGTCTTTATAGATTTTATCAAGACACGCCATAAGTCATTAAAATAATGACTCGAGTCTGACTTGAGTCCAAGTCATGTGTCTCAAATCCACACCTATGCTGATGACACAATCATTTACTGTTTTGGAACATTCCCCACTAAAGCTGTTGAATTCTTACAGAAAACTTTGAGGTCCAACAAACATTTCTGCAGTTAAAATTGGTCCTCAGTGCTGACAAAACTAAGCTAATGTTTTCAAACTCTAAAAGAAGACCTGTAAGTATGCCCTCAGTGACCACTCTTGAGAGAAATATCATAGAGGTGGTCCACACATACAAATACCTTGGTATAGATAATCTTGTGAAGTAACTCAAACTCAGACCGGGTTTCTTTTTTCAAAATAAACAGTTTATCTTTCTAGCCAAAACGACTAGTTACTGCAATATTTCTGTCTATTCTGGATTATGGAGACCTTTTGTATATGAATGCCTCAGCACAGTGTCTTGGTAAGATTGATGTGGTTTATCACGCTTCGCTGAGGTTCATTACTAACTGTAGACCACTGGCCCGTCTTTGTGAGTTGTATTTTTGAGTGGGATGGCGTTCTTTATCCACCAGGAGGTTGAGACATTGGTACGCCTTCATTTATAATGCTTGGACTACTACCCACCTACATCTGTACCTTAATTTCACACATGCAAATGATCACTTGTTACTTTGTGCTCCGTTTGCTTACACAGAACTGGGCAAAAGGGATTTTGTTCACTCTGCTCCTTCTACATGGACCAGGCTGCAGGAAAACTGGAAATTAACTGAGTTTATCTCCCTGACTTCATTGAAACCAGACTAAGAGCCTTGAGGCGGATTCCCTGTGTTGTAACTGCCTTCTGTCATTTTGTACATAACATGTCTGTGTGACAGAAAAATTTGTAACTGTAACATTTGCTGCCTCTTGGTCAGGAGGACTCCCTTGAAAGTGATGTTTTTAATCCCAACGGAACCTTCCTGGTTAAACAAAGAGTAAATAAAACAAATATTTAATTTATAAGGCCATGCTTAGACTACTACCCACCTTCATCTGTAGCTTAATCTCACGCGTGCAAACGATCAGTTGTTACTTTGTGCTCCGTTTGCTCACAGAACTGAGCAAAAGGGATTTCATTCACTCCTCTCCTTCGTGGAACAGGTTGCAGTAAAACTGGAAACGACATTTGAATACATTTAAAACCAGACTGAGAGAACTTCTAACTGCCTTCAGTTTGTATATGACTTTAATTGTGTAACTGAATAATTATGGGACAATCTTTTGCTGCCTCTTGGCCAGGACTCCCTTAAAGATGTGGTTTCATATCTCATTGGGACATTCCTGGTTAAATAAGGAATAAATAAATAAAGTAAACATTTTCATTATTGAGACTTTTTGGCCTTAACAAAAAACAATCTTGAATTTTGGTCAAACAAACCACAGCTTGTAACAGATTTTTTAAATTCTATTCGCCACCATCTCCTCTTCTGTCTCATCCCTTTGGTCAGCAGTCACCCTCCTCCTCATCATTAGAGCCACACACAAAGACACAAACACACATCTCCTCTCCAGCCCACCAGCTTTTGCAACAAGATTCTCCTTTTAACTGTCCCTTTCAGCACGGTACAATCAGACACCTCCCATCGACTCCTTTCAGGCCACAGCTCCGGCCTCGCCTCCTCCTCTGTGTCTGCTTCGACCCTCATAATAGGTGCACAAGACCAGAAAACGGTCTGTGTCAGCAAGAGATGAAAGCGATCTTCTGTGTGAGTTTGAGATGAGAAAAAGAAGAGGAGAGATTATCGTGTAAGATTTAGGATGAAGAGGTGAAGCTGGAAGGGCAGGATATGGATTAATGGAGTAATTTTAAAGTGGTGAATATAAACCGTTACAACAAACACGCTGGTGTGGGATTGCAAATACACCGACCTGCTGCATCTTGTTAGTCCTTGTTACTGTTAGATTATCACGTCATTAACACGTAATGAAAAACCCATTCAGACGACTCCCCTCTGGCACTCTGGGCTTGTTTCTACCACGTTGAGAGGAAACATGACCCCTCCGTGCTCATTTTATCAGACACAATTCCACATCTGCACACTCATGAGACGAAGTTTAAATAAAAGACAAATCTGGTATGTTTCTACTTACATCTCCACAACATGTTTTAATAAGGATCCCTCAATTTTAATATTGTTTTTTTATTGTAATTTCTTGTTCTCGTGATTATAACTCATCACAAATGGATGGGAGCAAACATGAATATGTAGAGATCTTACAGATGTTTACTAACTTGAGTGTGTGTGTCACTGGAGGTGACTTGTTATAGTTAATGCAATAAAAAATAGATAAATGCAATGAATGATGTCTGAATGTAATGTGCAAGACTACTTTACTCACTGTCTCATTCCCTTTTCCTTTTAACCAGTTATTCACTGCTAGAAAATAGAATTTCCCAAAGGAAACTTTGCTGGGGGATCAATAAAGTTAGTTTTAGTGTGAATAGTTTTAGAGTAGTTGTACACAGCTAGGGTTTTCAGCATTAGGTATAAAACTGATGAAGAATTTCAAAACAAAAGTATTAAAATTTGACAGAAGACAAGAGCAACAGGTAGATATGGAAGATTTTTCATTAAAAACTGATGCTCATCCTCCATCTGGATTTGTTGAGGCTTGAAGTGGTTTGATATGAAATTTTGACTTTAGTCTACAAAAGATTAAACAACAACATCTCAAATGAAAGATACCTTCCTTTGGCTCCAGATCAATTCTTTAATTGATCAAATCGTTCCCACGTTTAAACACCTATGGACCAAATACTTTCCAACTTTGTAACTCCCAAACAGTGGCGCACCTGGAAAATCATTGGCCACCCCACCGGCATGTAACCGAGTTTCACCATTCAAAAATCCCCATAGCTGATTTATTTTTTCATGTTGGAGATGGCAAATTACACCAAAACAATACAATCCAAAACAATGACTAAAATAAAAACGTGAAACATCTTTTTCCGTGAAAGGTTTGTGTTTCTCAAACTTTAGGTGAATGTTTTGGATGCATAGGCCTGTATTTTATTTATTTATTTATTTATTTTAATGAAAAAAGAATGAAGGAGCAGAGCTGCTGTATGCACAGCTACAGGCTAAACTCTCCCAGAGTTGCCCCAGGGACAAATTATGTGTCCCACAGCAAGATTTCACTGCCCTTCACAAAACCTTTCTGGGAACGCCACTGCTCCCAAAGTGTTGATTAAAATCCTGACATGGTTTTATCTTACCTGATATGTGGGTACAAATTCATGTAAAGAGATGAGCCTTTGAATTTTTGATCTTTTAAAACGCTGGACTTCATTTTCTGCTTTCTTGCAAAATCAAATCAAATTGGGACCTACTATACTGACTAAACTGGATTGACGTCTTTTTTTATTTATTTTCAAGCATCCAATTCATCCATTATTTGGAGCATTTGACCTTCAGAGGCCTCAACACGTCCATGTTTGTCAAAGCTGAACATCTTTGCTCAAGCGGAAAGAGTAAAACAGCAACAAAATAAAATTAAATGCTTTTATAATCAAATATATTTGTGTGTTTGCAGCTGTCTGCTGTGGTTTGTACTTGTGTGTGTCATACACACACACACACACACACACACACACACACACACACACACACACACACACACACACACACACACACACACACACACACACACACATTCCTGGTTGTGTCTAAAGGCATCTGAGTGTGTTTTGACTGTGCTAAGCAATGATAAAAATCACACCAGCGGGGGCCACATTTCTCAATGTTGTTCCGCGTGTTTAAAATGCTAATAACCAGTTTATTATGTACTACATCAAATGCAAATGTTCCGTTTTACTGCCGTGAAGTTCGGTCGACGTTAGCATTTGCATATCTTATGCCTGTCTCCTTAGCATGCAAGGAGGAACTAGATGGTGGGCAGACTCCCAATAAATAACATTTACAGGCACATTAGACAAACAAGCTCCAATGATGCAGCTATTAGGGAATGCAGAAAGCTAACCCGCCTAAACGTTGGTGTTTGACACAACAGCATATGGTGTGCAAATTCCCCCAAATCAACCTAATGCCAACTTTATCTGGAAATGTCAGGAAGAGCAGACGGATTGAAAATGCGTTGCTTTGATGGCAGAAGCTTTACGATGTTGAGAAAATGCTGCAGAGGAATTTGCCTCTTTAAGACCAACTGGCGACTGTGTGTGTGTGTGTGTGTGTGTGTGTGTGTCAAAGGAAGACACTGAGAGGAAAAGCTGTTGACATAATTCAAAAGCTTAATTGTAAATAAGAAACTTTGACTGCTTTAATGTTTGATTCACTTTAGGTTTAATCACCTTCAGGCTTCATTCAGACGCCCACCAAGATGTGAAGTAAACATTCCATAAAAACAGTCATTCATCCCCGGTAAAGTGTATCTGACCGTAAATCATGGATATGAGGTAGGACATGATGACACTTTAACGTGGACGACTTTCCAACTTTTTTCCCCTTTTCTTCTCCTTTAGGAGCTTCCCTTTGAAGCTTAGTGGTGTTGTTGAAGCCCCTCACACAGAGAAGTAGTGGTATTTACTTTTAGAAATGAGTTATTTTGCACCAACTTCATGAAACCTTTTGTAAATTTAGGAATTTTAGTTTCCAAATATCTAGACTTGATTAGAAGATGAAAAAATAAATCCAATGAGAAATATTTGTCAAGGCAAATCCTTTAAAATTTGCTGTTAGCTCTGTTTGAGATGAAAAATGCCACACACTATTATAGAAGAAGAAGAGGAAGAAGAAGAAGAAGAAGAAGAAGAAATATCATTTCTATAGCGCCTCTTAAGATAAAAATCACGAGGCGCTTCACAAAAACAAAAAATGTAAAAATATAAAAAAGAATTTAGAAAATAGTTAAAAATATATTTAGAATGAGCAAAAAATAGACTATTGTGATTAAAACATGTTAAGAAAGAGAGAGAGTGACTAGGACAGAGGGAAATCAGTGGATCCTGAGGAAGATGGAATAGGTGGGGAGAGCAGAATAAAGAGAGAGAGGTGAAGAAGGTCATACAAAATCCACTTTGAACAAGTGAGTTTTCAGCTGCTTTTTAAAGGACTCCACTGAGTCCACTGATCTCAGGCTCAAGCCGGGCGTACACTGTGCGACTTTTTCACTTTTTTGAGCTGGTTTTCTACTCGTGCAAGAATCCACGACATCGGGGCGAGTTTTGCGCAGAGCGTCGTGTAGTGTACAGGGGGTTATGAGAGGCGATTAACACCACGTGACCAGCTACCGATCAGCAATCGTGAGCTTGCACAAACTTCTGGCGTGTTTAATATTTCGCTCGTCCCTCGTGAGGGTATCGCACTGTTGAAGCGGTGCTGCGAGCAGCTGCGACCCAAAAGTATCAGAACCGCTCACGGCGCATGCGCAATCCTGCATCAACACTGCTCGCCCGCTATTTCCCTAATAACACACGTTGTTCGTTTTTATTTCTACACGTTTTTTTACTCACAAAGATTGTCAAGAAAGCGTGTTTGTCGTGTTCATGTCAAATTAAACTGATCACAAAACACAGATTTACTTTCTTTATTTCGTTTTCCTCATCCAACCCCCATAAATCCCTGTGTGTCCTCCTGCAGCACTCCCGAAGGACAACAGGCAAAACAAGACAAAAAAGTCTGACATGTTGTGTAAAAACAGCTATTTTTAGCATATTTTTAGGGCCGACGTGTTGCTACCAGACGTACAGTGTGAGCAGTCAGGTCGCATCCGAGAACTGGGTCGTACAGTGTGAGCACATGACTCGTGAGATCTGCCCTGCGAGGAAGGTGTACAGTTTGAGCTGAAGCTGAGTGCTACGAGTGAAAAAGTCGCACAGTGTACGCCCGGCTTCAGGGGGAGAGAGTTCCAGAGTCTGGGGGCCACAGCAGCAAATGATCTGTCACCTTTGGTCTTTAGCCTGGTGCTGCACAACCAGTAGGCTTTGATCACTGGACCCCAGGGGCCTGCTGGGGGTGTAGGGACTAAGAAGATCACCAATGTAAGATGGTGCTTGTCCATGTAAGGCCCTATAGACCAGAACCAGGATCTTGAAATGAACCCTGAAGTTGACTGGCTGCCAATGAAGCTGGAGGAGAAGCGGGGTGATGTGGGTGTGTTTGGAGGACTTGGTCAGAAGCCGAGCACAGACGTTCTGAACCACCTGTAGACGGTTCAGGGAGGTTTTTCTCAGACACGTGAAAATAGAGTGACAGTAGTCTAAGCGTGAGGATGCTGAAGAGGAAGCAGATAGAGGAGGAAGAGCAGAGCCCCCCAGCACAGAACCTTGTGGGACACCATGGGTAAGAGAGGTGGTGGAGGACCTAAACTTGGAGACGGCCACAGAAAAGGAATGCTCAGAAAGATAAGAGGAGAACCACTCCAGAGCAGTTACTGATAGGCCTACCCAGTCTCTCAGCCTCTCCAGTAGCAGGTGATGGTCAACAGTGTCAAAGGCTGCAGTCAGGTCCAGCAGGACCGGAGCAGAACAGTCCCCTGCATCACTGTGAGTCAGAAGGTCGTTAGAGACCCTAAGAAGAGCTGTTTCAGTAGAATGAGCTCTACGAAAACCTGACTGGAAGCTATCATAGATGTTATGTTCATCAAGAGCAGCTTTGAGTTGTTTAGCCACAACCTTTTCCAAGATCTTAGAGATGAACAGAAGTTTAGAGATGGGTCTGAAGCTGCTATGGAGAGAGGGGTCGAGACTCGTTTTTTTTAAGAAGTGGGTGGATTACAGCGTTCTTAAAGTAAGCAGGGACCTGACCAGAGACCAGAGAAGAATTAATTATAGAGAGCACGCTGGGACCGATGGACTGAAAAGCACTTTTAAACAAAGATGAGGGTAAGATGTGGAGGGGGCATGCAGAGGTCTTCATAGAGTTAACTAGTTTGGTTAACTCAGGCAAAGAAACAGGAGCAAAGCTATCTAGGATGATGGGCCTGGTTGGAGTCGGGAGAGGCAGAGATAATGCTGAAGGAGAGATGCTAGATCTAACCTTACTGACTTTTTTCACAAAGAAAGACAGAAAGTTCTCACAGTCTGCAACAGAGTGGATGGAGGCTGTAGGAGAGGCAGGAGAGACGATGCTGCTGATGGTGTTAAACAGCACCTTGGGGTTCCCTTTGCTCTGGGACACCAGGTTGGAAAAATAGGAAACCATAGAGTCTCTGAATGCAGAGTTAAAGGATGTCAGAAGATCCTTTAGGTGCAGCAGATGGACGTGGAGATGGGTTTTCTTCCACAAGTGCTCAATTTTTCTGCATTGGCGCTTTAGGCTGCGAAGGCTGTCATTAAACCAGGGAGTAGGGTTCACTGCAGGAACTGATCTGGTTCTGACAGGACAGATATTGTCCAGAATGGAGATGCAGTGCTCGTTAAACTGAGAAGTTAAGGAATCTGGGTCGTTATCAGAAGAACAGGGTGGATCAAAAGCAGCAGAAAAATTGCTAGCTGTGCCCTCATTAAGAAAACGAGAACTAACCATTCGGCGAGCAGGAGGTGGGGACGCAGAAACTGACAAGTTAAAGAAAATGCAATGGTGATCTGAAATATAAACGTCCTCAGGACAAACACTGTCAGCATTTAGTCTCAGGGTAAAAACAAGGTCTAGAGTGTGCCCCCTGGTGTGTGTGGGGCCAGAAACATGCTTGGTAAAGCCAAAGGAGTCCATGAGGCTGGAGAAATTCATGGCAAAGTGATCGGAGGGATCATCAACGTGGATGTTAAAATCACCAACAACCAGTCTGGACAGCTTCACAGTGGAGGATAGAAAGTCACTAAACTCCTGAAGGAAAGAACTGTTTGGACCAGGTGGACGATAAACCACAGCACAGTAGAACGGGTCCTTACGCCCGACTTTAATCAGCTGCAGTTCAAAGGAAGCAAAGTGACCAGAGGTTGTAGAGCTACGTGGAAGATGGTCTCTGAAAACAACATTAGTTAATAATATTTCCAAATAGCTGTGTCAGGATTCGTAGGAGTCGTAGGAAAAAGATTTGGGAACTAATAATAATAATAATAATAATAATAATAATAATAATAATAATAATATACATTTGATAAAGTAAACAAATGGGCTGGTGAGACTACATTCACGGACACACCGGAAAAATAGATTTTCAAGAAAGTGGAATTGCTTATTTTTTTCTACAAAGAAAACATTTTCTTACACTACAAAAACAGCACCACTTCAACTTGAATAGTTGAAATTTTTATTTAAAAAAAAACTTACAAAAAGCAATAAAAATGGGCTTTCTTTGATTTGCTGATGTCAATCACTGATGTGGATTAAATATTTATTGACACATAACACCTTTCAATTTTCTGAAATCCTGATTTTGGACATTTTATTATTCATCCATTCCAGCTTTCAGCCACCAAATAACCACAAACACTTGTGACATAATTAGATGTAGTTCAGTTTCCAGGGCTGAGTCTGAGGTGGCGAGTTCATGTAATTATATCTGCATTAGGATGGTCTCTTTTAACCCAACAGACCTCCTCTCTTCAGACCTCTCCTCCTCTCCTGCAAAGGCTACTCATGATGAGATGCCAGTTTTCCTCCGTTTGTTCTCGCTCTTCGCTCCGGATAAGCGTCTGCCTCTGAAGTGATGTTAATGCTCTCTCTCTCTCTATTTGTGATTCCCTCCTTCCTCCTTCGAGTCTGCCCGATAATCTCTCGCCCTTCGTCTCTCTGCCTGCTCCTAATCCGCTCCACAGCCATGAAAACTCTCCATGAGTGAGAGGTGACCCGTTGTAATGAGGGGAGGCAACCACCCACACACACAAGCTGTGGAGGGTCCAACCAATACACACACACACACACACACACACACACACACACACACACACACACACACACACACACACACACACTAATAGATGGACCAAATAAAACATACCGAGTCAAGAACACGATACATATTTGTATGAATGTTTGAACAAAATCATAATTTTCTCAGACTCCTGCAGATGAAGTGCAAAGATAAGCTGATTTTGTCAGTTTTACACCATGTGATATTGATATTTGACACTTTATAGTTTTGTTTTAAATTTATTCCCTTCAAAAATAATCTGTAACACTTATATTTTGCTGAGAAGCAATAAAACGAGCCAACACGTGGCATCCTGATTGAAAGGAATCAGCATCAGATTAAAAAAAGTCATCTGGATAAACTAAACAAATTACTCTTGTCTGAAAAACATTGGCGTAAGTTCACATCTATTTGTGGGTGAAAGTTTTAACTCATGAGCAAGCATCACTTGCTCTGATGTTAAACATATTTTACAGCTTTGCAAAATAAACGATTGGCGCAGCTGATAATTTTTTAACGAGAGCCATAAGTTTGAGCCAGAGCAGTAACTCTTTGGATTATGAGCGAAACAATGAGCAGAAAGAGAATAAAGCTGAGTGGATGTGTCAGTCTGGAGATGAGATTTACTTTTATAACAATGTGAAGCATGATGTTCAGTTTGTCTAAAAATATGTTGTATTTAAGCTTAATTATAGGAGTTCAACTGGACTGGAAAATCTTTAGCTGCATTTATTTTATTTGCAGCATCCCAACTTTATTTAACCTGAAGCTTGTTTTGACAAGAAGCACAAAAAATGAAAGGTGGAAAGAGAGATGTTTTTCTTGCTATTCATACACAGAGCCGGATTAAATAAATGGACTACACTAGGCAGGCTGCATTTTTAGGCCCCCCCACCCCCACCCCCCCACCCTCCATCGATGTTATGTAATGAATTGAAATCTGAAACTTACAAAATTTACTTATAAAAGTTCATTCACATTTTACATAGCCTAGTTTTTGGTTACAAATTGGTTGTTTGTATGCCAAAATAAGTCATGTGTTGTAGGCTGTTGCCTCTGCTGAATCAGAAATTCTGTGTCAATTTTCTGAGTGTGAACTTATTGTTTTGCTATTTGAACATTAATAAAATTATTTCACAAATAATTAATAAAACCAGCAACACTTACCAAGGAAACCATTTAGCATTATCTACTCCGGGATAATCTTCAGCCTTCCAGCATCACATGGCCTCAGTCACAGCAGAAACACGCCTAAAGAAATGTTCCTTGGTTAAGCTTCAGTCTATGTCTCCAGATTTCCTCTGTGATGCAGAAGAATATCCAATATTTTGAGAGGGATAGTTTAGTGCAAAGTACTCATCAGTTTGGTACCACTTTGCAGGATCAGATGGGTAGCTAGTTGTTAATACCCTGTCTGGGTCTAGAGGCTCCTGTAAGACTATATTGGGCTCACTTCTGGCTGGCTGCTGTTCTTCCAGTTTGTCCTTCTGTGAAGGCGCTGATGTTGACGGCGTTGGCGCTACATCGTCTTCCGCCGCAGCTTCCACTGCGTCTTCGGGTTGTGTCTCCTCCGGGTCTTGCTCGGGCCCGGCCTCTGGCTCTGCTGACTCGAGCATGTTCACAGCTGTCGGACGGCTGCCCGAGCAGCCCGACAGAAACTTCTGTAAGGCCCCCCGCTGTCTCTTCTTTAGTTCCTCTTCATTTTTTTTTTTACGTTTTGCCACACCCGAAAGCATCGTGAAAGTTAGCCTACTCAAAAACACCTGCTAGCTTTGTTGTGTCCCGCTCTGACTCTGACCGCTTCTCTGACGTCCTTCATTGGGTGGCGCCTTAACCCTCTGGGGTCCAGGGTGTAATTTGCCGTCAGTTTTCCTTTGTATTTCCAAAATAAAAACCATAACCACTACCTTATGTGGTATCAATCTTTTCAGCACAACCTGGACTTTATGAATCTATGCTTATTTTTTATATTTGGACATAAAGGGGTTGCATATTAGACCTTAAATCACTCAAAAACATAAAATCTGAATAGGAAAAAAGTTGTTTATTTTACTGTGAAACCAACAAACATTTATGACGAATGTTTTTTATCATTTAGACTGGTAATCTAGACTGTACATTTATAAAAAATATGACTAAATATAGCAAATAACTAATTTAAAAAAATTATTAGCTCTCTGGGATCCAGAGTGTAAATCACCGTTTTTGACTCATTTTGGTTTGTCTTTTGTATTTTCTAATAAAAACAATAAATATTGCCTCATGGGGTATCATTAATTTCAGGACAGCCTGGACTATCTGAATTTATACTTATTTATTAATTTGGCAATAATATACATGGATTTTGGAGAGAGAAGAGTGGCTCTGTCTCACGCCGAGATCTGACAGCTGCGCGGCGCCGCCCACTCCTCTTGTTGGATCTCTGAGGAGCTGGATCTCTGCCTTCATCCTCTACCTCATCATGACCCAACTCTTCTATGAGGAAGGATGGATTTGCCACATCGTCATCAACATCCTCGCTATTTGCCTCAGACTCCGGCTGCGAGTCTCCGCCCACTTCCTCTGCTTCCAGTTCTAAAAACAGCCGTACTATCTGAACTGCCTGGTGGACATTTATCCTTCTCATCATCCTTTATATAAGCCTAGTAAAAGCCTACTAAACTGCAGCGACAATATATCTGTCCGGATCGTTCCAAAATACAAAGTTTACCGTCAATATCTGTCTAATTGTTTGTTGTTACTCCGTTCGCGCCACTCCTTTCCCCGCGAAGCGGCTCCTTTTTGCGCACATCTCGTTACTCGTGCAGCCTTCCTTTCTCTCTCTCAGCTACATAATACTTTTTGTCAGCTGAATATGTGAGACTTCCACCAACAGCAAAAGGATCTCGTGTTTTTGTGGGTTTTTAATGTTCACAAGCACATTCCCGCTCACAGATTACTAAACCGCTGTTTTGACAAGTTATCAGATTGTCTAAAAATAGGTCATTTTTTAGTTTAGTATAACTCCGCTTTTACGTTGCCTATTAACAAAATTTAAAAACTGGGGTGTAGTTTATAATCTCCTTTTTAAAGCCGAATTGAAACCGAAACTCAGGGAGGCGGAGTCTTGCTGCTACAGCGTCCCAAATCAGACCTGTTCAAAAGACGCGTATACTTGTCCGTGGACCCCAGAGGTGTGACGTAGCCAATGAAACGGTCTATGGTTAAGATAAACATTGTCACTATTTTTAGTTAATTGATAAATTATTTAAACAAATTGTAGATTGGAGTCCTAGCTACAAATTCTATCATAGGACATTTGTACATTTAATTTTTAATTTATTTATTTATAATTTTGTTCCTCTGTCTGGGCCCCATCCAGCCAATCAGGCCCTAGGCACGTGCCTACTTTGCCTTTGCGTTAATCCAGCTCTGTTCATACAAGCTACTTAAAAAAACACAATTCAAAGGTCCAACTCCCCTTTCTTCAGGTTTCGCCCCTCCACACACCCAGAGTACAGAAACATGTAAGGCTTCCCCAGGGTTTAGTTTTATGCTTTTCACTTGTTGTTGGCACTTTCCCACCATAATTCTTAATGTAACTCATCGACATAATCGTGCAACAATTCAGCATGTTAGTTAATATTGTGGTGTTATAATAGCCAATACTGGTATTGATGCAGATATATTGATAAATCGTGCATCCCTCGAAACTTTCAGAAACCGACTTAGACCTCACACACACACACACACACACACACACACACACACACACACACACACACACACACACACACACACACACACACACACACACACACACACACACTGTCAAGGCAACTCACTGACAGCTCTGCCAGTCAGGCTGCTTTCACAGACAACAGGTCCATCACCGACATATTTCCCGACAAGAACAGAACCAGCTCTAAGCAGAACGTGTGACACAGTTTCTGAAACAAAATTAGCAAACAGAACATTCTGTCCATTATACTAGACAGCCCTCTGGCCTCCCTTCCTATTCAGCTGCTCCAAGCCAAGAACACACGGTTAGTGCACAAAGAGAAGTACGAGCAGAGGGGGGGAGAGACGTTCAAAGGAGCAGTTTTGTGGATAGATCACATTAAGAATGGGATGCTCACATTGAATGGATGATATTTTTTAAGGATTTTAGGGTTAGGGTTAGAAAAACATCTTCAGCTGCACCATCTTTGTGCAGAAGTCAGTGGGCAGTTGTGTCCTTCTGAGTGTGTGTGTGTGTGTGTGTGTGTGTGTGTGTGTGTGCGTGCGTGCGTGCGTGTGTGTGTGTTGTGCTTGTGTGTGCATGTGTGTGCGTGTATGTGTGTGTGTGTGGTGGCACATAGACATTAATCCACTTCATCCACTTTGTGACATTCATTTATCAGTATGCACACACTTTAAGAAAAATCTAGTTTAATTTTTACTATCCCTGACAATAACTAAATAAACAAAAGTGCAGTAGGAAGAGTAAATCCTGACTGGTGAATTCATGCATGAAAAGTATTTGTTTGCACCAAATAACCAGAAAGAATAGCAGCATTTAAACAGATCCAGAGCCTAGCCTGCTTGTTAGCAACAGTTTCTCTGAAGCTGCCTTTCCTCCAGACCAGCTCCTCTGGTTCTACGTCAGCAGATGGTCTGGCTGGTCCCTGGACAGGCCTGGACACTGGGGTAAGGATGGAAGAGCAGAGGGGGCGATGGAGAAAGGTTGAGGGGGGCATCCTCATGGGAAAGTGGGAGGAGACGTGTGTCTATAGTCCTGGCCCTGTCTGATGGGCAGTTTCTGCTCGCTGTTTTCCTCCACACACACTTTGATTTAACCCATTTTAGGAGGACGTTTATGGCAACATGTCAATCGTGGAGCCAAAAAATAATTCTAAACAGATGGGAGCAACTTTATGCTCCCAATATGTCCTCGATGAGGACAAATTATTGTCCCCTGTTGTCAGAAACACACACACACACAAACATACAGCAGAAAGACAAGTTCCCCTTTCCATCTGCACCCCTATAAGACCAGAGTGCCCCAACAATGAGGTGACCGTGTCACTGCCTGAGCCAAAACAGAAGGATGGAGAAAAAGATGCAGCAAAATGCAAGAAGTGGAAGGGAGGGAGGGAGGGAGGCGCGCGGGGGGGGGGGGGGGGGGGGGGACGGACACATTAACAAGCTATAATCTCAACTGCCTTATCCATAATGTATTGTGTGGGCCAATTTACATGGTGCTGGTCCCTCTGGGAGAAAGGAGATCATCCATCACATTACTTTATTAGCTCCCTCACACTCTCTCGCAGATGCAAACACACACTCTCACACACACATCATTATTTGTCTCTGCCTCGCCCTCTGTTTTGTGGGCCTGTTTTGTCATGGTAGTTGTTCCAAACTGCTGCTGCCTCTATAAAACAACTCCAACCTGAGTCGTATTGTGCAGGCTGTGACAAGCAGGGAGGTTATTCATTTTTATTCTAAAGCACACACCAAAGTCATTTATTTCAAAATAAAATCTGCATCATGGGGAGGGCTTGGCCCAAAATCAAAAGTACCGAGGAGTTGCTGACTTCACGAGTTGTAGGCTCATAATCACCTATTTTTCTCCCTCATGAAAAACTTTCTGTAAAAATTTAAAGGCCACAAGTGTCCAAAGGTGAAATATAAACTTGACTTTGCTATCCATTCATGCTTGAATCATTCATTTAAAAAATAGTTACCTCTTAATTTTAGTTACAATACTGGACAGCAAAGAGAGCAAACACTATCTATCTATCTATCTATCTATCTATCTATCTATCTATCTATCTATCTATCTATCTATCTATCTATCTATCTATCTATCTATCTATCTATCTATCTATCTATCTATCTATCTATCTATCTATCTATCTATCTATCTATCTATCTATCATCTATCTATCTATCTATCTATCTACCCCCCCCCCCCACACGTTCTTTTTGTTAAAACAATTTTGTGAACTCTGAAACATGTTGCAAGTTTGCTTCTCTAAACAACCACAACGATTTTTTAACCTTTCTATTTTCAGAGATGTCATCAAAAAATGATTGAGATTCAAAACGAGTTTGGACCTAGGAGAACATAAAAAACTTTAATGAGTAAATAAACAAGATGCATCGGTAATCAACTGTTAAGTGTTTATTCTGATGAGTAAATCAATAAAGTAAACACAAAAATGTGTGTTTTATTCTGTTTAAGCAACTAAATACTTAGAGTTTACAAAGTAAAATTTGATTGTGAAACTTTAATCTCTGCATCATCAGAGTGTTGATTGTTTATCTTCTATGACAAATGTTATTCTTGTTATTATTATTTTTCTCCTATTCATTGTAGTTCTACTTTAATCGTCAGTTCAACACAAGAGGCGGTCGGTTTTTTTTTAACTATGAAGCCAACAGGGAAGTGACAGCAATTGCAGTTCCACTCTTATCCGCTAGGGGATGGATCCAAAACAGCAATTCCTCATGTTACAGTGTTTCTCCGTTGCTTTGGCGCATTTCTCACAACGAATTAAACTTTTCACAACAGTTAGTTCAACCTCCACAACATGTAGTCATTTTGGCACAACCTAGTGGTGGTTTCATGTTCATTTCATAGTGATGAATAGCAAGTCAAAAGTGACCATTCTTTAGACATTTGTGCTTACTCAACTGCTTCATGTCCAAAGGCATGAACACTGTTACATGAACAATGTTAGCTTCCATCACTCTGCTGTAGTCAGGCAGTGGTTTGCAGCATACGACAGGATGCTTATGGAGTTTCTTCCTCCTTATACTCCATTCCTAAATCCAATTGAGGAGTTTCTCTCTTCCTGGAGGTGGAAGGTATATGACAGACATCCACATACCCAAATGGCCCTGCTAGCAGCTATGGATGCAGCTTGTGATGACATCACAGCAGAGTCCTGCAGAGGGTAGATTCGACACTCCAGAAGATACTTTCCCCGATGCATCGATAGAGCTGACATTCCGTGTGATGTTGATGAAATTATGTGGGCAGACAGACGGGAGCGTCTAGATATCAATGATTGATATGCAGCAGTGTATGTTCAGTTAGTTTTTGTTTGTTTCATAACTACTGCAGTAAGGTTTACGGTCTGAGTTTATGTTTGCTGTAAAATGTTTGTTTTACTGTATTTCCCCAGTTGCACAATGCTGTGAACAGTTTCAGTTAAATATTATCAAGAGTGCATATGAAGTGTCTTGATTTTCCTTTACAATTTATGGTTTTCAATATGCCATGCATGCTGTCCAGACTTGACACGTCATTGGGAAGCACCTACAAAGAAATCCGTCACAATGAGAACATGTTCAAACCATTTGATTTTGTGACCAATTGGTGCTGGTGTATTAACTTGTAATTGTGACAGCCCGGACACTTTGATTGATACAAGTACTTGCTTTTGATGAATGCATTATCTGTTTTGATTGAGACTTGCTTTTGAAGCATTGACTACTTATTTTGAACAACTGACTTTTCTTTTTGATGAAGTGACTCACTTTTGCAAGTTATCCACCACGTTTTGCAGTTTGCACTAATTGTTTTGAGAAAAGCCTTAATAGTGGTGCAGAGATCAATTCTGCTGTGAGAAATGCACCAACGCAACTGAGAAAAACTGTAAAATGTCATTTTTAATGTCAAGACTCTCATGTTAAAATGTCAATTTCACAGCAGAAACTAACATGTTTACAGCCTGATTAAACCATTTTAGGTTCAATAGATCTAGTTTACAGTGATAAATCATGACAAGAGTCATCTCAAGGCACTTCACACAGTACACATTCTAAGACAGTTGAGTTCATTAAGCCAGTCAGTAAAATGTTTCCTATATAAGGAACCCAGCAAATTGCATCAAGTCATTGACTAGTGTCAGTGACTATACAGCAATCCTCATACTAAGCAAGCATGTAGCAACAGTGAAGAGGAAAACTCCCTTTTAACAGGAAGAAACCTCCAGAGGATTCTGGCTCAGTATAAGCAGCCATCCACCACGACTCCCTGGGGATCGAGAAGAGAGAACACACGCACGCACACACGCACGCACGCCTGCACAACCACAGATCATTTGCTGCTGTGGCCCCCAGACTCTGGTACTCTCTCCCCCTGAGCCTGAGATCAGTGGACTCAGTGGACTCGCAGCCCACCTGCACGTGCGAGGCTGTAGTCATGCTGGTCACCTGTGGAGATCTAATATGGACCGGGACTGTTAAATTACAAGCAGAGCCTCAGACCGCTGCGATTGTAGCTGGGCGCCATGACCTTTACATCAGCTCATGTTCCATGGTTGGAGATCAGCAGGACACTAGCTATACGCTAACCCGAAGCTATTGGGGTTTTTCTGGGTTTAGCAAGAAAATTATGGTAGAGCCACTTAAAAGTAAAGGCAACTTTGACTAAGCAGTTGAATACAACTAGCA
Source organism: Nothobranchius furzeri (assembly GCF_043380555.1). Classification (NCBI taxonomy): domain Eukaryota; kingdom Metazoa; phylum Chordata; class Actinopteri; order Cyprinodontiformes; family Nothobranchiidae; genus Nothobranchius; species Nothobranchius furzeri. The sequence goes on along the minus strand of NC_091752.1, from coordinate 24,654,161 downwards.
AAATAAAGTACAGAAATATAATTAAACTTACTCATAAAAAATAAGCAGAAACTGCTTGGATGGTCTGTTAGTGCAGTCAATAACCACAGCTTGCTCTCTGTGTCCAAATAATTCCATGATTAACATCCAAACAAGAACACACACAGAGGACACAACTAAAGTTCAGAAAGTCGAAATGGCCGAACATCTATTAACAAGAGGTCGAGGACGAGGCCCAGGCTGAGACCTTTGGAGCTAGCTTTGAAGTCAGTGGCTCTGATGCTCATTAATTATTCAGAAATTTAAGCATTAAATTACACTTAAACAGAAAAGTTATGAAAAAATTCATCCCCTCAAAGTTATCATGAATGTTCAGTTCAGTTTAGTTCATTTTTAGTTCAAACATTTCACACATGTATCATTACAAAATATAATTCCATTATTTGTTTGAAAAGGAGTAGGCAGCAGTATTTACTTATTTGTCCCTACCCCCAGGTTTTACCTCGTATTCAATTAATTTTCTTTCAATCTTAAATTAAACGAACAACATTTGAAATGTATATATATATATATATATATACATATATATATATATATATATATATATATATATATATATATATATATATATATATATATATATAATAAACAAAACAACATGGAAAACAGAGAATGTGTAAATTTGCTGATTCACCAGTTATGGAGAAAAAAAGAAAAACCAAGCAAACCAAAAAACACGGAAAAAGAAGCACACCAGCATAACCAGCCACATTTACCATTCTGGGTTAACCCTGAACGTAAACTAGATCTGTTAAACCTAAAATGTTTTTTTGAACCAGGCTGTAAACATGTTTATTTCTGCTGTGAAATTGGCATTTTTAATATGGGAGTCAAGTAGGATTTGCTCACTTCTGGTGCCAGCTCCTAGTGGATGAGAGTGGAACTGCAATTTCTGTCACTTGGCTTCATTTTTACCCCAGATTTATTGGGGCCTGTTTAAACCCCATAATTTCATCCAGTTGGTGGCAGATTTTTTTTATATAACGTAAAATTATGATAGTTATTTGTTGTTAATACACTGAGGCATAAATACATACATTTTTTAACTATATTAATTTTCAGTTAATTTTATGAACACACACTCACACACACTCACACACTAAAGCTGGGATTAAAATGAAGAAGGAAGCGTTTCTGGAAAATTGATTTACTGTAAACATTAAAATAAACCAGGTTTATGAGCGTGGTGTTTGGTGACTCAAATCGTCCATGTGTCTGGGAAATTAACTGTTACACACACACACACACACACACACACACACACACACACACACACACACACACACACACACACACACACACACACATCCATCAGTTCCTTCAGTCACCCTGTGAATAAAAAGGCCTGTAATTACAATCATATATGTGGCTGCTCGGCTCTGGCGCCATACCGCACCATTAGTTTCACAAATAAGTAATAATTTGCTAATGACAACATTATGTTGAGTCAGTTTAGGGCCAATTAAAGTGAGTGATATTTACATATGCCTAATGAATCACCGGCCATGGCAGTTCGGGCGGGTTCTAATGAATATTCATCCAGGCATTTCTCCCCCGCGCGCTGCAGTTTATAAACTGAATTATGGCTGATTTGCCCTTTTAAAAAATGAATATGGGCGCATCTCCCACAAGGAGGCGGCGAACAATAACGTCTGATTATAAAAATGTTTTACTGCTGAGCTGCCGGTGAGGAGACGGCGGCAGCGGGCTAAAGGCGCAGTTGGAGAGGAGCGCAGTCCGGTCCGGTTCGGTCCGGTCCACCTTTGTGGAATAATTATTTACTGCGCTTTCAGGGTGGTCCCTCTGAGAAGACGTGATTTGTTTCGGACTGTTTGTCTTGCTAGAGTTAGTTAGGTCTTTGCGTTTTCATGTGTGTGTGTGTGTGTGTGGGGGGGGGGGGGGGGGGGGGGGTTGACCTCTCAGGTGCAGGGATCAACAGGCTGTATCAGTCTGCATTCAGCGCGTTTATCATGTAAATCAGCAGCTCTCTAGCAGGTGTCAGCAGAGGCGGCTGGAGCATCTTTAAACAGGACAGAAACAAACAGGAGCGTCTGCAGACACACGCAGCTGCGCCTCCTAAACACACCAACATGCTCCCAGAACAACTTACATATTTAAAATATGCGGATGCGTCTGATAAGAGGCGCCCGTAAATGTGATTTTTCTTCTTACTCGCTAAAAAAAGGGAAATTTACAAATTATATTAATTCTAAGGATTTATGTGTGCAAAGCCAGATGTAGGCAATATTTTAAAATATACGTATACAATTTGTCTAAGTTAGTTTGTGCACTTTGTGAAGTATGAACACAGAATCAATAAAACTAAATAATTTGCAGAGTCAGGTGAACTAAAACAAATCGTGGTGCTGTTAATTTAAATCCTATAAATACCCAACCCGTTCGTTATTAACTCTTAATAATATTGGGACTTCCGTATAAATATGAAAAAGAAAAAAAATCTGTTAAATATGTTTATAAAAATGTTTGCTCCCCACACCCAACATTTGTATTTGCTGCCACCTAGCGGTTTAGTCTGAGAAGGGAACAAGTTTAATTCCTGATCAAAAAGGTAACCAGAGGTCAAAGGTGAACTGAAAGACCCACTATCCACTGAAATTAGCTCTGTTGTTTCTCAGCAAAAACTAGATCTAAGACTGAAACATGCAGAATAAATAGTTAAAATATAAATACATATTTTACAAATGATAACCAAATAGTTTTCCAAAGAAAAACATTAAACTTAATTCTCCCAAGGTTTAGTTTTGCTTTTCGGTTGAAGACCAAAAATTAAGCATGCGCCTTAAACACTGGATCCTTTTGTTTATCAGTACACAAAGCTGACATATATGACGGACGTCTCCGGTAGTTTTGCCAGGTGGAGGTCAGGGAAAGGCAGCACACCATCTCCGTCTATGTGTGTTTGGACCGTGTAGGCCTTGATCACTGCTCCCCAGTCCAGCACAGAGCTGTGGATGATTCCCAGCCTGGCCTGTTCATGAAAAGCTGCTCCGAGCTCCCTGCCCAGGTGGATGTCTTGGACTGGGGACGCAGTCAAAGAATCTCTCACTGAGTCTACGGCAAAGTCCACATTAGTGTCTTTGTCCCTGTTGTATCTGTTTGAGTCAAAATAAAAGCCAAAATCACTGTTCAGGTCAGTGTTTGTGCTTTTGACTCTATTTGCATCTGAGCACCGATGAAAAGGCCTCTCTGGCACGTTCAACAGCGTCAGCCTCTCCAGTTTCTGCACAGCAAAATGCTCCTTCAAAGGAAGCGAGGCTGTCCTCCTGGCCTCTCCTGGAGGACCGCAGTAGATAAGCGTGAGGTGTCTCACTTCGGAGTTGTTGAGCAGACGCACCACGTTGGATGGCGACGTGAACCAAACGGTTAAATGTTTCTTCTGAAAAACAGGAGTGGAGCGCGACAGAGGCCAGTGCAGAGAGGAGAGCTGGATGTTTTTGCACCTGCAGTCTGTAAGCGAGGAGGCGCTGCAGGGCTGTGGGTCCTGGCTGCAGGAATAATGGATAAAGCTGCTGTGGGTGACATAAGCCAAGCACATGTCAGCCACAGGTGCACAGAGCAGCAGACAGAGGAGAGGAGCAGCGAGGCTGAAGTACATCCCGACTGGAGGAGTCTCAGAATAGCTTGTGACTGATGGACATGAGTGGGTTTGGTGTGTGCGGGACAGACGGATGGCTGTGATCAGCTGTTTCTAAAGCCTGTAGAAAAGAGACAAAAGGGACAAAAGCAAATTCACTTTAATGACTTGTTTCAGTTTTATGATTATTGAAACACTGCAGAAAGTCCATCTTCCCTCCATCCCTCCCTGCAGCTTGATGCGTTTGTGAGTCGCTAAACATCACAAACATTGGACCTACAGTTTCAATACTTTTTTGAAAATCTCCTTGTTTTACCTGTCAGCGGGTATCAGCGTGCACGTCTCTGGTCTGTCAGAAGGCGTTTATTTTTCCAACTGTCAGGCATTCAGTCAAAGAAAACTGTTCATTTTAATCATAACATTTGCTGAGTTATATTTAAGCGGGGGGAGAAAAGTTACCACAGCTGTGTGGGAATCACGTTGCTTTTGCTAAAATACTGTTTCATGTCTGCCAATGTGTGTTTTTGTTGGTATTTTGGTTTTGGAACCATCTAAAGCATGGAGACCAATTATTTTACAGCAAGCTTCCAGTCCAAGTCTTAAAAACGAGTTAAGAAAAACAATAAAGTGGTAAAATTAGAGACACAGTGTAGTTTTTACCGTCGATTTCTGGAAATATCCATCGAAATGTTGTTGAAAATGAATAGAATGACTCCCAGCTCTTGAAAAAATATTGGCAGCTTTGTAACAAATACCCATAAAAATTGGATCTAAAATACATGGGAGGGGGTCTAAGGTCCAATCACAATACTTCACCCTACCGTGTTCTGTGAAGTGCGCTTGACAGAATTGTGCAGTAAGGCTTCGAGTTTGTGGTACACAAGTGTGCAAATAATTGCTGAAATGGAACAGTGAGCATTGTGTCATCGACTGCAACGCTGGTTACTGTACTTTTTAAAAAAACCTTTATTAACAACTTTCAAACGAACAACCAAACGATTATTCGAAATAAATTTACATTCATTGCTGCTTTTCCTAGAAGTTTTAGAGCATCAATTAATCATCCTAAAATGAACTACTGTCATTAGAAAATACACATGTTCAGAAAAGGCACTTGAGCATTTTCTCCCGCACCAATGGATTGTGTGTAATACACTTCGCCCAAGTTTGAACTTGGGCGAAGTGTGGATCAAGGGTGCAAAAGGAGCGTGATCAACCGTTGCACTTAAGAATCAGGACACTACGCACTCACACCCTTGGTCGGGATCGCAGAATTCAAGGGTGCTAGTGGAAGTGCGAGCATTGAGATTTTGGGCAACGGTAGCACAGGGCTTGATTGCTCACCCCGTAGTCAGGAGGTTGCAGGTTCAAGCCCCGCTCAGTTTGTCACTGTCGTTGTGTCCTTGGGCAAGACCCTTAACCCCCCTTGCCTGCTGGTGGTGGTCGGAGGGACCGGTGGAGCCAGTGCTCTGCAGCCTCAAGTCTCTGTCAGTGTGCCCCAGCTGTACATTGTAGCTCATCCCAGCGTGTGAATGTGTGTGTGAATGGGTGAATGAAGTGCCTTGGGGGGGTTCCAGGACTCTAGAAGGCTCTATATCAGATACAGGCCATTTATTGAGATTTGGCCTAAGGCCCTGTCCACACGTAGCCGGGGATCTGCCAAAACGTAGATATTTTTCTACGTTTTGGCCTGTCATCCACACGAAAACTGAGTTTTTTCACACTAAAACAGATCTTTTTTAAAACTCCGGCCAAAGTGAAGATCTGCGTTTTCGTCATTTTGGGTGTCTGCGTGTGGACAGACAAAACCGGAGATTTAAGGTCTGCAACGTGACTTTCCGCAACAAAAAATGCTGACATCACGTCTGTGACCTGTGTTTACACTAGCCGGCATCATGGATGCCCTCAGAGCTGCACTCGCTTCATCAATTGTCCAAGCGCTTTTTGCTTGTTTGTTTTTGCAAGCGGAATTACTGCTCCTTGCGGAAGACCACAGGCGAAGGACGAGGTTAAGAACGGGGGAAGTACTGCCGCCTACAGGTCTGGCATGTCCTTAACAACGTATTTATCCGGGTACGTGTGGACAGAGTTGATTTTTTTAAACGAGGTGGTGTGGATGCAAGTTTTTGGAGGGGCGGATATTCGTTTTTAAAAAAAACCCGGCTACGTGTGGACTAGGCCTAAGTCTCTGCTTATATGTTTCCAAGGGCTCTAGTACTAGTTCTAGTACTACTACTTTACATGTCTAAAACCTGATGCATGAATCCTACACATACCGTCTGCCCCTGGTGGAGAATCTCAGTACTGCAGACTGTAAAATCACTTTTAGATATTTTCACTAGTAGTATGTGTTGGCAAGAGTCTGTCAATCAGAAACATATCACAGTACACTGGGGATGATAGGATATATTGGGACACAAAAAGTCAGATGATATTTCAAATTTTTAAGACTGCGTATTATTGGAAAACCCAGGCCAGACAGACACACCCAGTTTTATCACGAGATCTAATTGTTCCACCAGAATGAAGCTCCACATAAAAAAAAGACAGTAAATGTTTGCAAAGCATTCAATGAAAAATGGTGACACAAAATGTTGCAATATTCAGTATGTCAATATGTTTTATAATCTTTAATTTACTAATGTTTTCAACTATAAAACTACATTTCAATCATATAACAGATAACCATAAAATCATAATAAAATAAGGTCATTGTTTACATCTCCCTGCCTTTATTATTTCATCTGTGTGTGTGTGTGTGTGTGTGTGTGTGTGTGTGTGCGTGTGTGCGTGTGTGTGTGTGTGTGTGTGTGTTTGTGTGTGTGTGTGTGTGTGTGTGTGTGTGTGTGTGTGTGTGTGTGTGTGTGTGTGTGTGTGTGCGTGTGCGTGTGTGTGTGTGTGTGTGTGTGTTTGTGTGTGTTTGTGTGTCAAGGTCAAGGTCAAGGTAACTTTATTAGTACCCGAAGGTAAATTTGATTTGCCATGTGACATGAGAATTAGCGCCCAGTTACACACACACACTCACAAAATATACACACATCCATAAAAATACAAAAAGTATAAAAACAATCCACGAATAAATAGAGATAAAATCAAGTAAAGTAGCCACGCTAGACTCATTTCTTATTGAGAGTTGTTACTGCCTCAGGAATAAAGCTCCTTTTATAACTCTTGGTCCTGCACTTAGGCACAATAAATCTCCGTCCTGATGGCAGGAGGGCAAACTGGGCATGCAGTGGGTGGCCCGTGTCTCTAACAATAGTGTTGGCAATCCTCTCTACCTGCCCACTGTACAGTTGTGCCACACTTTTCACTTGTTTTCCAAGCAGGCGACCCGACCACTTTACTATCCTGTTCAGTGTTTCCTTTTGTTAAAGATTTGCCTGACCAAACCATGAGGCTAAGGAAAAGGATAAAACACTTTCAATAAAAGAACAATAGAACATGGACATTATAGTCCTGTCCACATGGAATGAGGCCAGTTTTCTAAGGCAGTACAAACGCTGCTGGCCTTTCTTACCCACAGCATCACAGTTTTCCTCAAAGTTCAGCTCCCTGTCAATAATTGTCCCCAGATATTTATATAATTTCACCTGCTCAATAGTTTGACCTTTAATTATGGAAAGATCATGCTGTTGTTGAGGCTTCCTTCTAAAATCGATTATCATATCTTTTGTTTTAATTACCTTAAGTTGTAGATATGATTCATCACACCAAGAGATAAAATCATCAAGAACAGGTCCATGGCTGTATTCCCCTTCTCTCAGGAGACTTACAACTACAGAATCATCAGCATATTTAATAATTGTCCTTCTCTCATGTTTGCTTTGGCACATGTTAGTGTATAAAATATACAACAAGGGGGACAAAACACAGCCCTGGGGAGATCCGGTAGACACCGTTTTCTTATCCGACAGGGTACCATTCACCCTGACCTTTTGTGTTCTGTTGATCATAAAATCTAGTATCCACCCAAGCATGCTTTTACTCAGGTGAAACTGTTCCTCTAGCCTATTAACCAAAATATGAGGCTGGATTGTATTGAAAGCGGACGAAAAGTCCACAAAGAGGAGTCGAGCATGAGTTCCTACTAGGTCCAGATGATGAAAAAGCATATCCAACAGAGTGACCGTTGCATTCTCCACCCCCCTCCCAGCCTGATATGCAAACTGTAGAGGATACAGCAGTCCCTGTGTCTGCTTTAAAAGCTCGCATCTAACCAGCTTTTCAAAGATTTTCATTAAAATGGAAGTTAGAGCAACAGGGCGGAAATCATTTTAAATACCTGGATGTCTCACCTTAGGAATCGGTACGATTTCTGCATCCTTCCATATTTTAGGGACCTTTTGTAACCATAAAGATTCATTAAAAATGTGGTGCAGTATAGGTGTCAGCTGGAATGCACAGAATTTAAGTAAGAGGCCACAAATGTCATCTGGTCCTCGGCTCTTGTTCACTCTGACTGTTCTGATGGCCCTACCTATGTCCTCCATGTCAACTGTAAAATGCTCACTATCCTTACATTTCTCCCTCAGGATTTCCCGTTCCCCACTAAAATCCAGAACGTCAAACCGACAATAAAAACTGTTCAGGGCATTAGCTAGTTCCCGGTCAGTGTTAAAAGGGTCTAGACAGTGTGTGTGTGTGTGTGTGTGTGTGCACAATTGACCAAAGATAATAAAGTAATTCAATTTGAGCAATTCAGTTATGTATTTTGTGTCTCTTCATTAAATTTCATTTAATATTCTGAACTGATGTTGATTAAATTGTTTCACCTCAACAGACAGAAAACAGGAAACAGGCGCTAGTCATCTAATGAGAGAATAATAAGGTTCCTGGAGTGACCCACAGATAGAAATACAAGAGTCTACTTAGTGTGTGGCTGTGTTGAGGTATCCTGAAATGAGAGCTTGCGAGTGCGGACGTGTTTTGGACACAGCTTTTGGATTTTAGCCCTGGCAGACTGAGACTGCGTTTTGCTCATTTTAGTGGCTTTTTTTTCTTGACCGCTCTCTCAGCAGACATTTGTCAACAACATCACGGACAACCTTTTTTTTTCATTTCAGCCAAATCCTTCAGCTCCAGGAGAGACACTGACAACACGTCTGTCGTGACTCCAATGGGCAGATGATGTCATCATTACTCTGGGCTGCTGCTGTGAGGATTTATTTTCCATTATGAAATTCATAGTTTTCTTTGGTTAGAAAATAAAAAGTTTGTTTTAATCATTACATGACCTCTGATATGTGCCTTTTAATTTGGTCCACATGGATGTTTGTTAAAGGGGAACTAGGCAGTGTTGGCTTGCTTTTAGCACCCCCTAGTGTTCATTTGTATAACCGAAAGCAAAACGTATCTCCTCACTGTGCCTTTATTTTATTAACACCTTAATCTAACAGCTGAAATGTCTCCCCAGGGTTCCTTATTGTCTACAGGAGTGATTCATCACTAAATTAAACAAATCAGCTGTGTTCATGATCTAAAACATGCAGAAAAAGTGCTGGAGGCAGACTGCAGCTCCAGGTACATCAGGTCAATTCCCAACAGAGCGGACTGCCAGTCTGAAGTTGCAAGTGGAATGTTCTGGCCACAGGGGCCGATAGGGGCTACGTGGCCTTTCATTAACCATGTAAAGGGTCATTTAGCACATACTGGCTCAAGAAAATGATACAAAAATATGAAAAAGTTGCATAGTATCACTTTATCAAAAAACAGCATCCACTCAATGCATTCAAACTGAGTATCAGAAAGTATAAGAAAGGGAATTAAATTGACTTGAAACGTGGCATGGTGTCTGGTGCATCTCATGAAGATGTGTATGAGTACAGATACTGATTACTTGTTAAATCAAACACTTACTGATCATAAGATCTGCAATGGATCATTGTAAGAGCAATATTTATTTCAACTTCATTGACTTAAGCACAGATTATTCAAACGTTTCATTTAAACATCTTGTTTGTTCATCACATATGATTAATGAATTAATACGTTGTAAAGTCTTGTAGGATTCGTGTGGATTCATTTTTATTCAGCGTGAGGAATCCAGCAGTCTGCAGAAAGAAAAGGCTTTTGTGGGAGACCTTGACGGTTTATTTATGTCTGCGTTGAAGAACAATGAGTGAGCAAAAAGTTGATCTGTGCGTCTGGATCCTCCAGCTGGTGTAACCTTGACTTGGCAGCTCTGGCGTGTATGAAAGGTTACTGCGTCAATTCGATGGTGAAAATTGACCCTTTTGATTCATTACATATATGGCCTTTTCTTTGCACTTTCATGTTGTAAAATTGTAACTTTTTTCAGCTGCACCACATAAACCACATCCTGACCTTTTGAGGGTCGTGTGGAGGGTAGAGCAGTCTGAAACCACTAGCTCTAAAGCAGGATATGGTTACGCTGCTGAGACGGCTGCTGTGGTTCTACAAAAACATCTGACACGAACAATCTGTGAAAATGAAAATTAAGTCTAATTTAAAGGTGATTATTTAAACACCACAATCCGTTGCATTCCAGGAGATATTCTGTGTCATTTTGGCATCGTGTCCCGTTTGACTCCATTTTTATGAAAAAATGATATGTCTGAAACCCACAACATCATCATGCTGTTACACAAAAAGAACATTCAGGTTGGCTACCTTGACAATAACACTTGACCCTCATGAGGAAATATAGATGCGTGTTTATATGAACACAAGGTGTCCAGGTTATAAAAACTAACCTCTCCCATCTTTGGAGTCTTATTGGAAATGCTCAGAGGTCGTGTGTATTTTTCATTTATTATGTATTTTATTACAATGTGTGGTGGAGATTCTGACAGCTGGTCTGGATTAGGGCTTTGTCCCACATGCGCGCACGCACGCACGCGCACGCACGCACACACACACACACACACACACATACACACACACACAGTTTGTGATGGGTGTGGTCTTCCTGAGGGCCAGTAATAGGGAGATATTGTTTGGCACTGGGAAGCCTCATCGAATGTCACACACACACACACACACACACACACACACACACACACACACACACACACACACACACACACACACACACACACACACACACAAACACACACACACACACACACACACACACACACACACACACACACACACACTCACGCATATGCGTGCGCACAGACACACACACACACACACATATACACAGTGAGACAGTTATAACTGCTCTGAGATTCCAGAGGAAACACTGTTTTGCAATCTTGGCTTTTCCAAAGGTCTGGTAGGTTTTCTGGTTTGGCAGTAAAGTCAGAGCGGGAACTCGACTCTCTCTTATTTTGCAGGCTGGACAGAGCTGGCCGCTGCATTCCTCCACTGCCCCTGAGTTTCACTTAACAAAGAATTGTCCTCCAAATGCACTGCTTGCTGCCCCCTCCCATTAAATGATAAATGACCCGCATTTGTGTAGCACCTTTCAGAGTCAGAGGACTCCAAAGCGCTTTACACTACAGCGTATCATTCATCCATTCACACACACATTCACACACTGGTGGGAATGAGTTACAATGATAGCTACAGCTGACCTGGGGCACACTGACAGAGGCGAGGCTGCCGAGCACTGGCGCCACCGGTCCCTCCGACCATCACCAGCAGGCAAGGTGGGTTAAGTGCCTTGCTCAAGGACACAACAGCAGAAATCAGGATCAGGTGCTTACACACTATCACACATATCTATGATGCTGTTTCTCATGAGTTAAATACTCAAAAACAAAGGCTCAGATATATTCAGCTGATTCTGCCAGTCATATCCAAACATTTAGCTGCTCACTGATGATTTCTGACTTATCAGAGTGTTAGCTGAAGCTCAGATTTGTTTCTCCCCCGTGTGGCTCTAATATCTTAGCTAAAGCAAACATGTTTGACAAGTGTGTCTTACTTGGCATAAATGACTTCCCGAACAGCCTCCGCTTGAAGAAAAAGTATTTAGCTCCTATGGACTAAGTTCAAGCACGGCCAAAACCAAATAGTCTGCCATCATTAAACCAGACCCCCATATTTTCATTGCTGTGTGCAAATGTTCTTTTATAAACATTTAAATCATTTATTTATTTCTTCACATGATTATTTTGTCAGAAATGTTGAAGGGCTGTATCATGGTATTTAGCAATGATATTTGGCATTTTGTTTGTGCTCAAGCTCTGACCTATCCATTGAGTGATTCTGATTTTGGAATGGCACCAGTTTGAAGATGTAAGTCATCTTAAAACCAACTCCGATACGGTGGTTTAGCAAGCAGTTTGTGAAACAAACTGAGAACTCCTGAAGCTAATAGCCAACCATTGCTGCTGATTAACATCTTCAGGACAGGGATCCCGTTTTTTCGCTGACATAATGCATTTTTGGGGGTTCTAGGGATTATTTAAAGTGCAGACAGAAAGAGTGTGGAGATGAAACTCCCTGCTAGCTACATGGAGTGAGTGGGTGTTAGTATTTACAGTCCAGGGGAGGAGGGATCTGCACTAGAAAATACCTAGATGAGGAGGAGCAGGACACAATGACGCAACAACACTCCACTCAGGTTTTTGCAACAGCCTAGCTGAGTTTACGAGAGCTGAAGAGAGGCAGCTGACATGCCTGAGTGAAGCCAAGAACAGCTTTGAGGGTGTTTTCACGATGAAATAACAATACAACATGGTCAAAAGCTCCAGTAATTGTATTTTGCATACAGGACCTTTAATCTTTGCTGGATGAGCTGCAGGTGATATTCTCACAATAGTTTCATAGTCCAACTTTTTATTTCATTAATATTTGATGCCTTTCCTCTTGATTTTCCTTTAATAACTTTGTTGACTACCAGACCAAGTTAGAATTATAATTGTAATATAAAACAAGTAAAGAAGGAGGTGTTGCCTAATGTGGCAAATGTCAACCCCAGAGATACATTTTTCTACTAAAAGCATTTACTTCTATATCTAATTGAGTAAATTTACAGTGCAAACTTTTATCTGATTAAACTGAAAAAGCACTCAGCCTAAATGTGCTTATCAAGCTCCTTTAAGCCTCAGCAGTTCTGCAAAATGATTCAAGTCGGGGGTTTTGTCGTTACTCAAAGGGCATTTCAGCACGAGGAGGCCAAGCGTTGCATTATAAAAGCAAAAACAAAGTTTCTAAAGTGAACAAACACACAGGGAGAAAGGGGAAAAACAAAGTCAGCACCAGTCAGCAAAACAAAAAAGGAAAATAAAGTTCAAAGAGGAACCAAAGCCAACAAAATGGCCTGAGAAAAAAGGAACAAGGGCACAGGTAGCACCCTGAGCCCAACTGAAACACACACATAAAAAACACATAAAGAAGATGTGAGAATCCTTCAGGAAACCATGGCAGGAAGTAAAACTGAACAAGGCACACAGATCAGTGACTTTCAAAGTAAAACAGGAAACAGATGCTCAAGCCTAGCTAATTAGTTGTGGTTATAAGTCCGTACAGACAAAATTGTTGTAGTTTATGCAAACGTCTTCTTTTGTGCAGCGACTGAGTGAAGTTTGCATAAAAATGTTAAAGTAAAATAAAAGAACTATGAAACACTTTTTAAATATCCTAGTAATTAATAAAACTCACATAAATGTTTTCTTAAGCAAATGGCTGCATTTTATTACGTTTTCTGTCAAAATGAGATTGAAGGTGTGGGTCACTTATTTTTTTCTAAATTTTATTTAATTCAAAATTCATAAAATAAACACAAGCAAATACAGTACATAAACATACTGAAAAAAATGAATGAAAAGGGGCAGATAGAAGAAAAATCTTATAATTTCTGCCCCTTTTTACAAAAGAAAATACACAATATAACCTCAGTCCCTTTATAATTTTTATTTATTTTCATTGACATTTTAATTTACCTTTTTATAATTACTTAATACATTTGATTTTATACATTTTTTAAATATAGCATGCAAGTTTGATTCTTTGATTTCTCTGTTAAGGGCATTCCACAATCTTACATGTATTGATAAAATCCATCTTAAATGTATTTAATGAATACATTTGCAATGATCTCTAGTAGGAAATAATATCAGTATTTTATTTCACCATTTCAAGGAATTGAAGTGGTGCACATCACAATAGACACACCCCAATGGGCGCTGGAGAGAGTAACAGTGTCGCTGCCATATTGGGTGGGTCTCCTCACTCTCCAAACCCAACTGTAGTCATAATAAATTGTATTTTTTTTTTTGTTGGGTAAACACCTTCCTCAGAAGAAAAATAAACACACCAGGGGTAAATGAAGACGCATCCAAAATGGCGACCGGCCATTTCGGCAACGCCAATAAGCAGTGCCAGACCACGGGGTGTCAATGTAAATGATGTCAGTGCACATCACAGCTGTGCTTTGGAGTCTTATTTCCCAATATTTGGACATCACGCCTTGGATTGGATAACAGCAACACAACTCTACCCCTGACTTTCAACGTGGATGTTTTATCTCCACAAATAACATAAGCCTGGAGGAGTTCTGCTATGTGGTGAAGTTGCTAATGCTAATGGTTGGCTTATACTACTGTTGTTTTAAACACTGCTATTCCCATCACTGGTTAAATTTCAGCGTAACATAGATCTGTCAGGCTTTTCTAATCCTAGAGTTGCACCATCTACTTTCTATCAGAGGTGAATGCAGGAAATAGGTGTCGGAGACTATTTTCATGTTCAGCCTGCATGAAAATATCAGTGACTGATTGTAATCAGAAATAATCATAAAAAATCATTTTCAGTTAACCACACCTTTAATGAGTTGAACTTTCTAGGGAGGACGCTTCACGAATGATTACATGAGCTGACTGATGAAATGATGATGGCTCAACTGACAGCACATGACCTTATCACTTAAACAGAAAATGAACTCAATGCTTGAAGAAAGATTTTTTTAAATGTCTTTTGAACGGCAGGATACATTTTCTAAAAAGAGTCAAAAACTTCCTTTAAAATCCTAAATTCTTACGTAATAAATATGATGAATCCGGTTTGAAGGCATATTTTTAACATCACCAAACACAAACAGCTCCAGAACTTTAAACATCAGCTATTTCACTCATCTCAGTGTGATACCAAGCCCTCTGCTCCGTCTGCAATAACAGCTGGCTGCAGTCTGGTGAATGGGCAAAGCCAAAAAATGTATCTTCTCATTACCGCAACAAGAAAGCCGGAATTATTCCCCAAGTTATCCAGTGGTTTCTTTACGAAGCGAGTTATTGTGAGGGGTTTCCGTTTTGCAGGACCTTTGAGGTTGGGGCCAAAAGCTGCTGACATGATGACAAAAGCAGCTGGGGCTCACAGGACAAATCAGGTAACGTAGACAAGGATTTCAGCCCGCTCTACCAAATATGTGTCCTGCAGTTTTTAGACATCACACAAATGTAAAGAAATTCGAATTAATGCGGCAATAATTTATTCATTTTAACTTTAATTAAGTCAAATGTTAGGAAATGTTAATATTTTGTTGACATGATGGGGGTAAGAATCTGCTTCAAATCAACCCTAAATATGATTTGTATGTGGCTCAATAAAGTTTGTGTCAATCGGAAGATTTTAGCAGTTTTCCATGGGATTGTCTCCGTTGCTTAACACAGGAATGCTATGAGCTGTAATATGAGAATTAAAAAAGCAGGCTTGGCTTTCAGATCAACTGGACTCTGAAATACCTCTTCAGATTCCAGTCAGAGGAACTGAAAACATACAAATCCCAATGCAACAAAAGCTGAGTTTACTCACCTCTGATTGCTGCTGTTGAGCAGATGTGGGAATGCTTCTGCTGGACGCTGGAATGGGGAGGAAAACGTTTGTGTTCAGCTGACGTCAGGATGTGGGAAGAGTCCCACAAGGGAAGCCGTAACTCTCCATTTGGACTTTTTGATTTTAAGTGCTGTGTGAAAAGTTTGTCAGAACAATGCTAAACTTTGTTTTTACTAATATGTATAGGATGCAAGTCTATTCTCTTTTCACAGAAAATTGATGCATTCAAGTGCTGTTGGACATATCTAAACTCATGATAAATCGTAAGATTTTTAAAGGACAGAAATAAGTAGAAATTAATTAAAAATTATGTTAAAGTCCGATCTGATAAACAGTTTTTTATTTGTTACGTTTTACAGGAATGTTGTGTTGACTTGTACTAATTCACAGTATCTTCTAGAATACAGCTATTTCAGGTTTCTGGCATGCAAAATGAGAATTTTAGTGATGACATAAAATGCATGGACAGGGCTGTGCCATCCATCTATTCATTCTCTTCTTATCTGGAGTCAGGTCGCGGGGGCAGTAGCCTTAGCAGGGAGGCCCAGAATTCCCTCTCCTCAGCCACTTGGGCCAGCTCCTCCGGGGGAATCCTAAGGTGTTCCCTGGCCAGCCGAGAGACATTGTGCCTCTAGCGTGTCCAGGGTCTTCCTTTAGGTCTTCTCCTGGGTGGACGTGCCCGGAAAACCTCACCAGAGAGGTGTCCAGGAGGCATCCTGGCCAGATGCCCGAACCACCTCAACTGTCTCCTCTCGATGTGGAAAAGCAGCAGATCTAGAGCAGCAGATCCGAGCCCCTCCCAGATGACTGAGCTGCTCACCCCATCTCTAAGGGAGAGCCCAGCCAGCTTCCAGAGAAAACTCATTTCGGCCGCTTGTATCCGCGATCTCGTTCTTTCTGTGATTACCCAAAGCTTGTGACCATAGGTGAGGGTTGGAACGTAGACTGACTGGTAAACTGAGAGGTTTGCCTCCCGGCTCAGTTCTCTCTTTACACAACAGACAGGTACAATGTCCGCTTCACTGCAGACGCAGCACCAATCCGCCCATCGATCTCCCGATACATCTTTCACTTGTGAACAAGACCTCAAGATACTTAAACTACCATAGCTTCAAAAGCAGGTGATATTTTTTAGAAGAAATTGATCCTAGGAATGAGAATCTAACTTTAAATGATAGTTTATTTGAACAATGGCTTAAAACGACAATTTGGAAGGAATACGTTCAAACACTACAACGAGAAAGTCAAAAGCAGACCATTTTAAGTCCAAGGAAGCACCCCTAAAATCTACAGACCTATAATTTTACAGGAGTCATTTGATATTTTTAACAGCAGCTTCTTCTGTGGAATTCTACATCCTACTTCCTTCAATCCTTCACAATAAAAGCGTCAAAAATACACATGTACCTCACAGCATCTGAATCTGAACAGTTATTTGAATTTTACCACTCATGTTTAGCAGTATGAGGGTAAAATGGAGAGGGAGATCTGTGTTGCTTCTACAGGATGCGGGCGTTGTACCGGTCGGTCGTGGTGAAGAGAGAGCTGAGCCAGAAAGCAAAGCTCTCGATTTAGTCGATCTATGTTCCAGTCCACATCTGTGGTCATGAGCTTTGAACAGCGATCGTAAGAACAAGATCGTGGATACAAGTGGCCAGAATGAGTTTTTCTTGCAAGGTGTCTGGGCTCTGTCTTAGCCCAGGCCACATTATGTTTTTCGTTCATCACAAAGGAGGGCTTCAAGCCACACTGTGCAAGATCTAAAGAGGTGGCCAAATGTATGGGCCAACAATTTGACCCACCAGGACACAACAACAATCCAATTGTTACCGGTAAATATACATTACTACAACAAATACCCTGGCAACATTAAAGGGAAAAAAAGCACTAGCGTTACCACTAATTTTCACTGAACTGAACACCAAAAATGAGAGAGGAACATGAGGAAAAAGGGAAGGCTGTGGACACACGAGATGCACTGTTGCAAGATGCTCTAGTAAAATATGACTTTAAGAAAGTGTATTCATCATTTCAAATGTCCACAACGTTCTTTACTATTTACATTTTGCTCAGACTGTTAAAAATTAACTTTATTCATCCTGTTGGAAAACAAATGTCTGACAGCTCCTCCAACACTGGCATAAGATTTCAATCCTGGATGGCTGCAGACATGAAGGACTTGTTAATAACTCCATCCTGCACTGAATTCATGAGCCGTGTATCACCACTGTGTCCTGGTCAGTGAAATTGTTGTGGGGTGGTTCATCTGAGGATGTCCAGATGTTCTTTACAAAAGCAACATTATAAGTGAATGCATTTGCCTGGCAAGCCATCCTATAAATAAATATATAGTCTGGCCACAACCTCAGACAGATAGATCAGTGGAGGCTGGTGATGATCACTATTTTTTTATTTTTTTTGGTGAGGCACATTTTTACAACTTTGTTTTCAGATGCGCTAGTCACAAATCACCACTAGAGGATGCCAAAATACCATTGCATCACACAACTTGAGCCCAACCGACCCAGTACCAGGTCCACAAGCACTTCCGGAAACAAAGTTGTTCCAAAACATGCTTGATATTTACCAAAATGTGCAAACTGCAAACATACTTAACACACATGTATACACGGAAGCAGCAGTTTGAATTAAAATCCCGACTTTCCTCTTTCAAACAACATAAGTACCATTATTCTGAGTGCAAAACTCACAGAGAAAACTGCAAACAAAGCAGCAAAACAAAACTAGTTTCATGAAGTCAAAAGTCTAATTTCAGTCTTTCCTTTGCTGACTTATAGTCATAATCTGTGCTATAGTCAAAAAATATCCACTCGGTTCAAGTAATCCTATGTCCCAACATCACACTGAGCTGATTCCTGACTGTTTTGGGCTTTCTTATTTTTTCAACCTGCTGGAGTCTTTAGCCTGGTGCGCTGCACAACCAGTAGGCGTTGATCACTGGACCTCAGGGACCTGCTCGGGGTGTAGGGACTAAGAAGATCACCAGGCCTGCTGAAGTTCTCATGGACCGACGAGCAGAGCAAAACCACTTTTCTTCTGCTACGGTCTGTCTAGATGTCTAGGCTACAGGTGTGTGCAAAGGAACACAAATAAAAACATATTTTAGATGGAACAAGACTTTGACCAATTATTTATTGTTTGGTGTAACAAGCTTTGCTGTAAAATGAATTATTTTTATGTTGCTGTAATAAAATGTTATCTTTCAAATGTCTAACTTTCTAAAATGTTACTAATATTTGACACGAGGTAATGTTTTGAAAGTGTAGTTGCAGCTAAACATCCATCCTTTAGAGGGCGCTATCTCAGAAACAGCGTGAATGTGCAGGCGACGTGACTGCAGTGCTTTTCTCTGAATGAGTCAGGAAGCTCCCGGAGCTCCGACAGTTGTAAGGATCCAGCAGAACAGCCATCTGCTGCCTCTCCACGCCTCTAAAGGGGTACCCACCGCCTGCCTGCCTCTTTAACGTAGGAGCTGAAGGGAAAGTAAACATTAGTTAAACGGAACATGCGGCGTTTGACTAAAATCCACACGATTTTCCCTCTTTTCCTTCTTGGGACGGATTTTCTGTTCGCTAACGGTGAGTAGAGCAACACGCTAGGGAACCTTTATTTTAATGTTACATTTTCCCTCAATTATATTTTAATAAAAAGCAGCGAAATAATCCGGAGTGGGTTATTGTTTTACGGGAATGTTTATTTTTTGTGTCTCTGGGAATTTCGGTGGTTCCCACAGCGCTGGCGTGTTTTCAGAGTTGTAGGTTTTATGGCTCTTTAAAACGAGTTTATCACGATAGTTAGTTGTAAACTGTGGTCTTTTATACTGATTTACGCCTCTCTGGTGTCTAAATGTCACAATTATAGCTCCAAAATGTTATATTTAGGGGGAATTTAGTGTAACAACCAGGTTGAGCATCGTCAATATTTGTAAACGAGCAGGAGGTTGTGTCTCAAACGTTTAACACGTGTTAAAGATGATTTTATACAGAAAACAGTTGACGTGTTTTGTGTTCCTCTTTGTAGTTTTCAGTATTACACAACTGTAGATGTGCGATCGGCAGCATTTGTCCAGACTTCTTATGAAATGGATGTAAATCAGTGGTCTTGGAGGATGTCTATCCAGCATGTTTTGACTGTTTCCCTTCTCCAAAACACCGGATTCATGTTCAGCTGGTCATCAAGTTCTACAGAAGCCCAGTCTTTATCCACTGATCAAAGTCAGGTGTGTTGAAGCAGAGAAAGCTTTAAAATTTAGAACAGACAGACTGCTTGTCTAAAGTTACTATCAGAATGTTTACCTGTTACCAACACACCTGGTTTGATATAGTGGATGAGTACACCTTCTCTGTTTCAACACACCTGATTTTAATCACTGGGTGAAAATAGGGATGCAACGATACCACTTTTTTCCAAACCGACACGAAACCGATACTGGGATCTGAGTACTTGCCGATACAGATTACCAATACCGATACTTCTACCATACAAAAAAAAGGCAATGATTTGGAATACAGATTTTATTTTCTTCTCTGCTTTCAACAGGAAAAGGCTGTGAGGTAGATAAAGAGTAAAATATATGAATGCAGTGTTTCCCCTAGGAATTTTTTCAGCTGTGGTGGTGGTGGTGGTGGGGGGGGGGGGGGGGGGGGGGGGTTATGACACGTCTCACCTTTATGTTAATATTGTTTAATTTGATGCACTCCACTTTGAACTACACCAATCCAGCAACTGCTGCATTTTCATAATATTAAAGGTGAATATAACAATATTTGCACAAAAATAAATTTAGTTTTAAACTCTCAGTGACACACTTTGCAGGGGGGATTTGGAATTTAATTTTTCTTGGTGTCTGGAAAAACATCTCCTTCTGCCCCTCTTTATTTTGGTCCAAGATCATTACTGGGCTGGCCTATTAAACACGTTCTACATCCCTGCTTAGTAGACTAAATGAAGTATTTTTAAGCCAGTATAAAAATGACTGAAACACAAATTTACATATTTGGCATTACTGACCAATATCTTTGATTTAATGTATTTGTTAAGAACATCAAGATGATTACAGTGAACGTTATAATAAAGTACATTTTTCTAGTGCAGATTGGAGACAACCCATAGAAGCACTGATTTGATCTCATTTCAGAGAAAAATAGAACAGGTCAGATGCACCTAATAAATAAAATTACTAACCAACTCAGGAATCTGTTTCTTTGCTTCATTGTTGTGGTGCTGAAAATATCACTAATGCAGATCAAAGGAGAAACACAGATGAATGCACCTCTTATTTATTATTTGGAAATTAGTGGGTGTGGTTTACATCAATACATTATTTTAAATCTGAAATTGATATGGATTGATCAGAAGTTGCTATGTGTTTTGTTTATTTGAAAACTGTTTACAGAGCAGCCTCAGAATTGAGATTAAATATTTTTGATCACAATAGTAAAGGAACTGTTACAGAACAAGTTTTTCAGTAAAATCAGAACATTAATATTTAAGTGCATGAATTAATACATCTGAACTCATGCAGTAGGAACTATAAATATGAAATACTAGAACCATTTTATTTAAATTTGATTAAACTGATTTTTTTCCTAATGTTGTTGGCATTTTTCCCACACAACAAAACAACGTTGACTGAGGTGTGTGTGTGAGAGAGAGAGGGAGAGAGTTAAAAAAAAAAAACCCGACCGGAGCGGAGGCAGTGACCGATGTATGCACGAGCCGTTTTCAGCTCTGTCTTGTCAAATGCACCATGTACGTTACGATAAAAGTAACTTAAATATTCAACCGAAAAAGAGTCGAGCTGAAGAAAACCTAGGGAGTACTGAAGAAACGTGAGCTACAGTGAAGCAAGCACAGAGAGATCCGTTACTGTCTGTGTGTGTGCGTGGATGGGCCGGCCGGACTGAGCTCCCGGCTGCAGTTTTGTGTGTAGGGAGGGGCGGGCGCTCTATGTGACTGGCCAATCACAGAGTGTGAAGACTGTCAGTTACCCAATGAGGGTTTTCCTTCAGCACGATTACAAATATTTACGAGTTTTACTCGTTTCATGCTCGTATTCGTCAAAAATGCTTAATCCGTACCGCATACTAGTCTGAAACGAGTACCCGGCTCATCCCTAGCTGTAATCACCCTGCCCTGCCTCCTCCTCCTTGCTGCCTGCCGGCTGTGATCACAAGCAACAGCCGAGTAGTTCCCGCTGCTTCTTCGGGAAACGGCGCAAAAAAATAAAAAAATAAATAAAGCTTGGGATCTTGTGGGCGTGGCACTGGGATATCATCCGTGGCGGGCCGCCACGGCTACGCCTATGTAAGGGAAACACTGGAATGGAAATCATCACAAAACTAAAATATTAGGTGAACAGAAATGACAAGTTACAGTGAAGCCATTTTCAAGCAACTGCGTTGGCATCGGTTCCTGGTATCGGTTAACTTTTACCGATACTGGTATTGGTATCGTATCGGTGCCGGTATCGGTGCATCCCTAGGTGAAAACATGAGATGACTGTGCCTGACAGTGTAAAACCAGTGTAGAGCATGTTCCAGGGTGGGAATGTCGTGGGATTTGGTTGTCTCGCAAGGCGATGTCTTGAGAGGCCAGGCGCCTTGCTTGTGAGGAGACTGACCTTCCTTGGTCAAAGAAAATGGTTAAATGGAACAGACTTGCATCACGTTACAAGGGAGATAACATTATATTTTATACGTATAAGATTCTATATAAATATTTAACGAGACTTTTACATTTTAAGTAGTGCATATTTGTTAAATTAAATATGTGAGTTACTACGTGCTAGCCACCGAAGATGCAACTACTAAGCACCTAACCAACCACTGATAACTGCTTTGGATATTTTTTTTAAATCTGGTAACTGGCTCGATAGCTACAATTAGCTGACTTACATTTAAACTTGAAATTTGCCCCCGAAGTAGCTGCCAGCTTCTAATCTGTCATCCTTTTGAAAATACCGCAGTGTATTCTGAGAAGTTTTTGACCAAGGCTATTCTAGAAGACACTTCCCGTGTATCCTTGCTCAGCTAGCTAAACGGCTAACAACCTTAGAACGGACGCCTCGCTAGAACATGAACATTGGAACATGCCTTGGTGGTTAGTGATTGCGTATCTCCTAGGCAACCGGGCCAGGACCAAAACATCAAGGTGAGGTTCCTTGGCATTGAGAAACACCCACGGTCACAGAACACTTACCCCTCCCCTTGGGTAACTTCCCTGGATCTGCATCCATCAGAAACCCACAATTTCAGAGGAAATGAGAGCGCTAAATACCAGTTGCCATTTTCAAGAGGCAATTGTCTGGTGTTTTTCTTTTTTGGACTCTGGTAGTTTGTCCTAAAGTTGAAGTGGTAGCAACCAGCTGTTCTGTAACAAAAAATGCAAGTGCGTAATGAATGGAGGACCCGAGGAAGTATGGCGGTTCGGTGAAGCAGACAACCGGATGGTCCAATGGTTGCTTTCGATCCGAGCCACGTTACTGGCTGAGGTTTTTAGATAAATGCAAGAGAACCACATTATTATTATAATTTTTTTATCCCACAATATATTTATAGGTATGCTATGTTAGAACATTGTTAAGAGGCATGAAAAAGATGTTTTAATCTAATTTATTTTCCAAATTTGTTATAACTGCTTTAATGGTCCCATCAGGAAAAATATTTTGAACTATGATAAAAACACTTAGAATAGTAGAATTATTTATTTTTCTCATCAAAACATTGACTCCAGTGAAAGAAACGGGACAGATAATTAAACTGAAACAGTCAATCATTATAAACTCTGTTCACTGACAATATTTAGTAGTTTTTCTCAGATTTATCTTTAATGTGAAGTTGTTTAAAAAGTAGTTGCGTTTACAAAAAATTAGCCACCATTCTGTTCCCACAAACCACTTTCTCACATGAATTGAAATCTGAGAGAGGAATTGAAATCCCTTCATAAGTGACAACTCGCAAAACAAACATCCTCCATTCTTTTCTTCTGTCTCCCTTTCTTCCTCTGTGTTAATTTTGGAGTCTAAACGATGAGTTTAGCTCAGTCAGAGTAAATACAGCTGATCTGTTTATTTTCCTCTTTCTTTATTTTTCTATCAGCTGTTTTACTTCCCCTCAGAGTTGGGTGAGGAATGAAGTTATTCAGCTTTGGAGTTTTAAAAAATCAAATCTGTTACTCACCATGACAAGTGTGTGCACAAATGTTTGTAGAATAGAGTTCTTCAGATAATTTTTATGTGAAACTATATTTCAGAATTGACTGTTGTGGAGTGTGCACTCTTGTTTCTTTTGTTCTGCTGCTCCACAGCAGAGCTGTGTGTGTGTGTGTGTGTGTGTGTGTGTGTGTGTGTGTGTGTGTGTGTGTGTGTGTGTGTGTGTGTGTGTGTGTGTGTGTGTGTGTGTGTGTGTGTGTGTGTGTGTCAGAAATCTATATGAAAGTGAAGGGATGAATCACGAGTCGCGCTTCAGCTACATGTGACTGGGACTTTCCTCAAAATTGATCATCTTTGTCTTTACTCTGCTAGCTCTTCATGGGAGCTTCTTCCCACCCTGGCCTTAATCGTTTGACTGATTAAGGATGTGTCATCGTGAGAGAGACAGAAGCACCCAGCACACTTAAACAACACAATGTGTTGCTGTCAGTCAGGTTTACAAGACATGCCTGGAGCCTCAGTACTGTCCTGGGCTGGCAAATACTGGAAATGATGCAAATGTAAAACTGAAAAACTATAGCTAGGATGTGATTTGAAAAAGTTTGTAGAAAATATTTGGCTAGATTTGGTTCCTTGTTGGTTTAAAATCAGTAAATTTAGGTTTATGTCTCATTAGGAAGTTTTGCTGTTGCCTTTTGCAGTATTTGCTGTTAAAACCCACCTTTATTTCTTGTTGTTTACTGTACAATCTAAAAAGATACGTTTTTTTAAAGACTGAATAGGATGAAATTGATACATGACTCGCACTTGTATAGCACCTTTCAGACTCAAAGGACTCCAAAGTGCTTTACACTACAGTGCATCATTCATCCATTCACACCATGGTGTTAAGAGTTTGTGCTAGCTTAGCTGTTTTCTGGTAATTTTAGTTTCTAGTGACCTTTTTAACTTCTTAATTCATCGTTACCGCTCATCTTAAACCCTATTGTCTGTGTTTGCTGATTGTTTAAATTATTAGTTCCTCTATTGATGTTTGTTTTTCACACGTGAAAAGTAGAACAAGGAGGATGAGTCAGCTGATTTCTATGAAACTAAAGAAAAATAATGCAAAGGAATATTTTTAAGGCAGCAGTCAGACATGTCCCATCAGGTTTAAGGTGCTAGCTGTGGTTTGTTGGCCCACTGAACCATAGTCAGTCATGTGCTTACAGCTAATAAGGAGAGCAGGCTAGCTAGTAGGAATGCACATTTTCCAAAATTTGTTTAACTGGTTTTTGCAGCTATTAAACGGTTAGTACTCTGTTAACCCCTCCGTGTGTGGAAATATGCAGGCATCTAGGTGTCTGTGTGCTTATTTTTTCAGCATGTTATTTATGAACTGGAACAGCTGACTTGTTCGTTCATTCATTTGTTATGTTGTTTATGTCTCGCAGTCTACCAGTGGTTGTCTTTGTGGTTTCTTTACATTCTGTTTAATCCAGGTAGGGTGGTGGTTCTATGTTCTCATCAGTTTATTTACCAAAAAATATATATATATTTTTTTCTGAAACACCTTTGACATCAGCTTGAGAACCTGATTGACATTTTTGTGAACTATCAGGTCAGCTTTACGAAATGTAACACTGACAGTTGCATATCATTTGTAACATTTCACTGTGTGAAAACATATAAATGTATAAATCTGTAAAAAAAAAATAGACAAGTAAAAAAAACATCCAGAGTTAAGTGCAGCTTAAAAGGAAGAGAAGCTGTAATCATTTTTTACAAACTAGTGATGAGAAACTACGTTTTGCAAAAGTAACCTCGTTTCTGAAGGCTGATACCATCCTCTTTTCCTGCTTTTGAGATGTTTTTGATTTTCAGCCCAAAAACTTTTTTTCTTCTGTAGCTTCAGTTTGGTGACAATTTCTTCTGTTCAGACGTTTAAAAATGTAAATGTCCTTTTCTGAGAACAGTTACTTATTATTTAGACAGAGCTTACTATCTGTGGGGTCTTAAAAAGTCTTGAATTTGATGAAAGGAAAATTAAGACCCTTAAAAGTCCTTAAAAAGTCTTAAATCAATTTACTAAAGTCTTAATTTTGGTTAGTATTGACGTGAATTTAAAATACATTCATCTCATACTTGCAAACTTGACGCTTTTCAGCGAAAATTGCCGTTTATGAAACCAAATGCGTTCACATGAATCAAAAAGTTTTTGTTTGAGGTGAAAGTGAGTCTTTGGTCAGGTTTCAGTCGCTGCCTATAAGCATCGGTTTTAGCCAAACGAGGAGTGTTCATCCTCTTGACCATCTCTGTTAGTGGGTCACGAGTTGTCTTCTGACCAATCACAGTCACAGAGACAGCTAGGCAAAAGCACATTGTGGTAGCCGGTATCACGTCGCCGCTACTACTGTTGCTTCAACGTCTCGCTGTGGTTGGAGCTTAAAGTTCGTAAAATTGTCAAAATGCCCTCCAAGTACCACAGTTTTCTGTCCAGAACTTCAGCAGCTTCGTCTCCTTTCAGTTTCAGCCTTTGCTGATGTTTTCTGAGGCTTGTGTTCTTTTTGGGGGAGTAAGTGTTGGTCCAAAACAGCGTTCCCAGGAATTAGACGGGTCCATCCTAACCCAAAGAAGGTTCTGACAGACAAGCTGCTGCAGTTGTTGTTGTTTCAGATGCATACAAGCTAAACCCTTTAGGTACGTCTTCCCTACATATATAAGATATTTGAATTTAAGAAGAAGAAAAACATGCAGCATGGATCTGTTCTCAATGAGATGTTTTTATTGGAAAATAAACATAAATAGATCTAAAGATGTTACTGGTACTTTTACCATCATTCTGTTGTGGAAAGTCAGCACAAGTATTCAGTGAAAACGTTAAAAAGCTGCTTAAACCTTTATTATTTTATAGTGGGCCTGTCTATATTTATAAAAGCAGTTGATGGTTTAAAGTAACTGTAACTAAAGTTACTCAGAGCCACAGTAGAAGGTCCAGTCTGAGTTAAGCTGTGGTAGCTGGAGAGGAACTGAGAAACGACATTAAAGCTTTTGCTGTTTGCTTGTTCCAGTTGAATTCAAATAGAATATATAAGACATCAATTATGTAATAATTTGATGTACATTTAGCAGTCATGTTATAGATAAAAGGCAGAATTTACTTAACCTTGTTGCATTGAAGCTTCACGTCCCACAGTAAGTAGTCTCTGTCCCACGTGTGGTGAGTTGGGATCTGCTCATTCTACTAATGCATGATTACAGTAATCTGGAATATTTTCAGATGTTTTTCTGTTTGGTGTTCTGTGAATTAGTCTCATAATTGTTAGTTATTATCTGATGATCCCTAACCATTATCTGATCAGTTCTGTCAGTTTATAATATTTAGCTCTCTTGAACAGTAGGACTGGTGCTTGCATTTTGCAAAAACATCACGCTAAATATTTTTGCGAAATATTTTCAATAAAATAAATGTATGTAAATGTCAGAGGTCACTACAAACCCCGCTGTAGAATAGATGCAAATCTGCAGCACGTGAAGGACTTTCTTTGGGGTGAGTTATTTTAGTTGTCACTTTTTTCACAGCCTCTGAGTTCGCAGGTATGAGAAACAGATGCATGTAAACTAAAAAATATATTTTTTGTTCTTCTGTGTGCGTGATTTGCATTTTTGTACCACGTGGCTTTATGTATTATTGCTACAGCCTCGCTTTCCTGGATGTGACGTAACCCGAAATGAAGTGGAAAACAAAGCGATGCTGTATTTATAAACAATACGAGTGTTTAACAGTTGATTAGTTCTTTGCGATGTAGTGTTAATTTTATTTTTAGAAGGTCTCAAAAAGTCTTGAAAAAGTCTTAAATTTAATTTTGAGAATCCTGCATATACCCTGGTTATGTTTTATTTGTGCTTCTAACGTACTTGTTACCGTTTGGTATCTGAGACTGTTTGTCTGACTGCCAGGAGTAGAAATCTGGCCTGTTATGTTAAATTATGTAAGAGTGTGTGTGTGTGTGTGTGTGTGTGTGTGTGTGTGTGTGTGTGTGTGTGTGTGTGTGTGTGTGTGTGTGTGTGTGTGTGTGTTTATCTCGTGGTTAACAGTCTCAGCAACTACTTAACTTTTGTGGTTCACACCTTTTCCATTTCTGGAGGAGCTTGTGTGATTCCCGACCAGAGTGTGATTTTGTGTGGGCGTTTTGCTGGAGGAGGCATCACATGCACACAGGTAGTACCTTCGCTAGAGGAAATGAAACTAACGTTGTGATTCTTGAGAACTGTAAAGTGATTAATCCGTGTGTTGGATGGTGAGTTTGGTTAAGTCAGCTGATGAGATTCAGTGAAACTGGCCAAAGTCTAGCTAACACACAACATACTTTTTTTAAAGCAAAAGACAAATCCACATTGAAGTTGCCAAAAGCAGTTTGTTCTATATTAGAATGGTGCAACATTCATTGTATTACTGATTTGAGTGGTGCCCCTATCCCCTTGGATCCCATTGTTCACCTATTAAAAGATGACTCATGGCTATCACATATAGAAAACCTGTAGAATCGGGTTTGTGTGATTGACTACCACAAAAAAAGTCATAGCTCAAAGATGAGAACCGCTTAACAAATTGTCTTTTGCGCATTTGCTTTGACATTGCATGTGGATTTATCGTAGGCAATGATCAATGATGGAACTTGAAATACCACGGCATCATGGATTGACTAGGGATATTATCTCTAGAAAAAAACCTTTTGGTTTAACGTAGGACTGGGCAATAAATCGAAAATTTATCATTATCGAAATTTCTGATTCATCGAGATAAATTTTCCCATGTCAATAAAATTGATAATAAAAAAATGAAAAGATGTGTGTAGGTTGGCAACATTCATGTCCCTTTATGAGACTGTATCACCTTGAGTCACGTAAAAATGTGACTCAATGTAATACATGTGACAGCCCCATCTAGTGGACAACTTTTGTTTCTACGCATACCTGTAGTTACTGTCCATTTATCGTTATCGAGGTGAAATCCTCAATACATAGTGATACTGATTTTAGGCCGTATCGCCCAGCCCTAGTTTAACGATATGATAGACTGACTGGTGGACACTGGGTAAGGGGTGGGTAGGTTAGGTTTTGGGGTTAAATTTAATGATGTAAACAGGAACGTTGTTCATAAATATGAATGTTCCCTCTATAAAGTGACAAAAAATGACTTTGGGCTGCATTCAAATCAAGGTGCAAACTCTGTCTGCCAAAACAGAAGTTAGCTAAATCTGCTAGGGGCCGACTCCATAAAGTAGCAAGTTCCCATTGACTCCTAGAGGTGCAACGGTTCATCATTAATCCCTGATCCGCACGGATCTCTCTCTACGTTTCGGCACACACGGTCCAGATCGGTCACATATGCCGCTTACTCATTAGGGACAGTACGATCGGGACAGGATAGCGTCAGTTCAGTTTCAAACGGGCAGTGTAGTGTTCACAAATAGTTCTGAAGGACTTCTCAGGAATGTGAAAATCCCTGATCCTGTGGGCGGCATTTAAGATGCATGGGATTGTCCGTGGTGTCCTCCATAATCAGTGTTGGGAGTAACGCGGTACAAAAGTAATTAACTACTGTAATGCATAGCTTTTTGCTGTATTGTGGTAATGTAAGGCATTACAGGGAAAGAAAATGGTAATATTTACTCGGTACAATTGTCAGTAACGTGGTAATTACAATACATTTTTAAACCCAGAATCAAGATGTGGGTTTCCTAAAAGTTCAAATTGCAGGAAGCCTGAAAAAAGATATATTACATCATTTATGGACTCAGCTTTGCGAGCATTCTATGAGCAGAGAGTACGCAGCAGTAATGGCTCAAATACTCCAGCTGCGTCCTGCGCACGGCCGCTGTTACATTCACAAAATCGCTCCACCAAAACAAAGTAATTCGTTTGCGATCGTTTATATCAGCCCATATTCTCTGGTACTTCATGTACTTTTCAGCTGAGTTCATAATCTGTGCCCCGGTGATTTCAACTCATTGCTGCTGGAGCGCAGCGCATATTAAGCATTATTATTATTATTTTTTTTTTTTGTGTTCGGTCGATTAGTTAGAAAGTTGGAAATCTAGGAAACTGTTTTTCTGGAAGACGGAGAAAGCATGCAGCATGCAGGTTAGAGAGAGAAAGGGCAGGAAATTATTCAAATAAAATCAAGAAAAAAGTAGGTAGATTTATCCCCAATACACATTTTTACCAGTGAAAAGCAATAATATATAAGCATTTAATATTTATACATGTGATAGAATCAGATCACCCCAGAAGTCAGTCCCACATCCAGGGCCGTATCAAGGCATTTGGGGACCAAGGCAAATATAGGCTTGGAGCCCCCACCACCTCACTCCCTGCTCAGTTAATATAACATGGCAGCGTGATGAGAGTACAGATTGTTGTTGCTTTTATTTAATAAACAATCATTTTAAAGCACTGTTACTATATCTGACTGTTTTTAACAGCAATCCTAGCTCAGACACCACATCACTTTCCACATATATGTCATGAGCTCACTGAGTGTCGGATTACCAGATTCATATAGAAGTTGTTTTGGTGAAAGTAACAAAGTAATGCAAAAGTATTGTAATGTAATGAATTACTTTAAAATGAGGGTAGCAAGTAATAAATAATGCATTACAGTTTTGAAGTAACTTGCCCAACACTGTCCGTAATAGGGCTTGACAATATAGAAAAATAGTATATCGATAAAAAAAATGCTTATATTGTTCGACATTGATAATTATTTAAAAAATATTTAGCAAATTGTAGAAAATACATTTTACGTGCAGCCCTGGCCATTTTATTTTTGGTATTTTTATTTTTTCTCCGCCTCTTCTGGCTGTGATATCTTGTTGACTCGCGCTCCGTTTTGGTTTGAGAGCGGAGGGCCTGGTGACGTAGCTTGCCCAAGTCTGTGGTTTTCATTGGTTAGGAGTAGGTAGTGAGTCTAGTATGCTGCTACCTGATGGGTTATAATGAAAAAAGGTTATAATTTAAAAAAGGAAACCTTTTTATCCAAGTTTTATCGACTGAATTTTTTGACTAATTTTTTTTCTATCTCACCACGTTTATTGACAGATATATTGAACTATGGAATTATCATCCAGCCCAACTCTGTAATAAGATAATTAAAGGTGGGCATGAGTTATGTTGCTTTTGGAGACTCTGAACTACATTACTTTAATAATTTTCTGTGTGTGTCCATTCTCCTCCCACTGAGCAGCTGTCTGTCAGCTCATTTCTCATTCCCACTGAGCTTTAGCTCCATGCTACAGACAGAGAAGTGAACTTAACAGTATCCAGCATGAAAATTAATTCAAATCAAAATCAAATCAACTTTATTTATATAGCACTTTTCATACAAAAAATGCAACTCAAAGTGCTTTACAGATTAAAATGGCCCCATAGATCCCACATTCCCATCCCAGCCCCCCTCCCCAAGTATAAAACAATTAAAAATTACAGTTCCCCTCCCGCACCCAACTTCCAAAGTGGACATACAATCACCCGCACACTCGTCCATGCACACACACACACACACGCACACACACACACACACACACACACACACACACACTCGTGAACACCAGAGGAAACAATAGGCTGAGTTCAGATGGGTCAGGTAATGAACGACACATCATCAGCGGAGCCATCTGCCCTGGCAGCAACAGATCCACGGCAGCAGCCAAGACACCGGCCCATGACGCCCAGTGGCGTAGGGCAGAAACCCCCACCAGTGCCCGGGCACTACCCGGGGAGCGCCCCGGCCGCCGCCGCCCCTGACCACCGGGCCCAAGGCAGAGGGCTCCGCAGAGGAAACACTGGAGGATTTAAGATATATAACATATATAATAATAAAAGCTAATAATGATAAAAAGTAACTGATAAAAAGTGATTATAAAGATAGTAAAAGATTGCGCGTGTGGGACACCACAACCCTCCACCCACCCCCACCCCACGCGCGCTGGCTGATTCTACTTGCCAATCGGAGTCGGTAGGCGGAAATTTCAGCCGGTCAATCAGTCCGTAATGTCACCTCGGTCATCTCTGGGGAGGAGGTCTGAAAAAAAGCTTCCTCAGAAGAGAAAACTCATGTGACCCACATGTGAAACCCATTTCTGGTCCCATACTAGGGCTGAATGATTTTGGAAAATAATCTAATTGCGATTATTTTTCTTCAATATTGCAATTGCGATTTAATTCACAATTGTTTTCTCAAGGGGCTTTTCTCATTTTTCAGCTAACCCCTTCTTTCCACCGGAGCCGTCAGCAGCACGTTATTGCAGCAGCACGTCTAGCTGCTGCTTGGCCCTTCCCACGAGACGCAAAGCAGCAGGGGAGCAGCTGTCACCGACAGAGCACGAAGTCACACGAGTGACTTCGTCAGTAAACACAACAACAAGCAGGAGAAAACTACAACATGGCTCCAAAAGGTTTGTGTTTTATGTTCTGTCCGTTTTATAATCGCCAATACGGAGCTGAAACACAAAGGAGACCGCTAGCTAGATGATAATTTCTCACGGGGCCGCACAGTTGGTAACTTTTTTTAAAGTAAAGGAACCGGAAGGAAGTACGTTCTTTATTCCGAAAATCTCGGGAGCTTTGCTCCGTTTCCGCGTCCGATTTCCTGTCTTTCCTTCCCCAAAAATGTCGAACTTCACCCGTTTTAAAGGCGTCGCGCGTAGAAAATAGAACCGGCGCGTAAGGGCCGCGACATGCTGCTCCTGAGACACGGCCGACTCGCGCTGCTGACGGCTCCGATGGAAAAGGTTCTGTTGACCACAGCGGTTCCCATCAGCAGCTATGACATGCTGCTGCAGTAACGTGCTGCTGACGGCTCCGGTGGAAAGAAGGGGTAACAGAAGCAAAAAAAGAAAAAAATCTATGTAACTATGTACTGAATATCAACAAGTTTATTTGTCTACACATACATGAACAAGTAAAGACAACATCTTGTATTTGAAGGTGCAATGCTTTGCAGCCAGGAGCACATCCTTTGAAGGAGGATAGGTATTAGCATCAACTGTGAAATTTTATTTGCAGGAAAGAAGTGTGTCCCATTTATTGAAGTCTTTTGTGTTTAGAGTTTTTGACGTCTTGTCCATACAGTATGCTCTAATGGGAAACAGGCTTCAACACAAACGGTTGTTTTCCGCTTGGTCCTAGAGCTCAACCAGTGTCTGTTTAACATAGCGTAATATTATTTCTGGATGGTAAAAAGTGCAGGGGTCAAAACTTGACTTTGGAAAAAGTGTGTGTATGTGTGTGGGGGGGCATGTCCCCCCCGTCCCCCCCCAAAAAAAAATTACGTCCATGCATTCATGTAAGTGTGTGTGTGTGTGTGTGTGTGTGTTAACCTTGTCAACTTAACCTCCTGTTATTGAGGAACTCTGTGCCAACAACGTCAGGAAGTTGCATAAAGGATGTGGAAAGAGAGCAGCAGACATCAACGTAATGGAGAAGGCACTGGTATACATCTGTTTTCTTACACTGCCCTCTAGTGGTGGATTTGTTACTTCACGCCATGACAAAGTTTAAAGCTCAAACGCCTTAAACATCTCTTGGACTTGGAGAAGTATTTTCGTTTGATTTTCACTACAGAATGAAAAGTTCTGGTTGATAAAATTCTGATCCACTTTTTGTTCAAATTCTGTGAAGATAAAATGATAAAATCCTGATTTTTACTTTGTCTTGTATTGTCAAATTCCACAACATGCCGGTGTCTGTGTCCACAGTGGTACCACCGAAGAATGTGACTCTTCACTGTCATAACCTACAGAACCTTCTGGAGTGGGATTATGACCAAATGTTACCCGGACTGAGGTTCAGGGTGGATATTAAGTCTGATTATGGACTAAAGAGGTATGGATTCTATTGGTTTTCATTTCCTAACTGACATTTTGCTTTTAGTTTTCTCTGCTCACGGCATTCATTATGCTTGGTAAGAAATGTTTATCTTGTATGATCAGTGTAGCACAGCCAGAGTGAGTTAAGAGTTCATCTTTTTTCCAGAGCGTTAAAAGATATTTTCTAAGTTGATTTGTTTTGGGATTCACTACACCCTAGCTGTCCAGGAGTGGTTTGGGTGGACCAACCTCCTCTACAAGCTAACCTCTCGTTCCTGTCAAATCCAAATGCTGGATACGTCCTCACCGTAACAGCTGTGATTGGTCAAAATGAGTCCAGTCCTTCCTCAGCCATTTTCTTCAGCTATTTCTATGAATCCCTGGCAAGTCAAAAATGTGAGTTATGATTTTGTTTATAAGTTACTTAAGGAGGTTTGTCCAATTGCATCAATATAAATATCAGCTGTTTCTGTTGATCCAGGTTCTTTGGACCTTCCGCCTGTTTCTGTGAACCTCCTGCCAGATGATCATGTCCAGCTCCGCTTCGAGCATCCGTGGCTGCTGTACCACGAAAAGCTGTTTATATGTGAATCACAGAAAAAGAAGAAGAAGGAACGCCTCCCTGTTTTCAAGTATAAAGTGACTGTTGGAAAGGTGAGGTTGCACACAGTCTTCTACTCTATTCCTCCCTTTCCCCAGAGTTTTAAGTTTATTTTAGGGCTGCCACAAACAACTATTTAAATAGTCGACTAAATCGATGGGTACCGAATTCGGCACTTTTTAAGGTACCGACCGATTTCCATAGTACTGACTGAGCACCGATTCACGTAATTTGAATCGGTGCCTCGTTTCGGTACCAGTCCTTCCTAACAAGAACTTGCCTAGAAGCTGCGCATGCGCAAGAGCGTTATGTCGTCGGTCGCTGCGAGCGAGTTGTAAACAGAGCAGCATGGGTAGAAAGAACGCACGCTAACGCTTGGGTCCACTTCACTAAATGTGATGGGTAACTGGGTGATGATGAAACCAGCGACAACGATCTAAGTGAGACATCCTCATCTTAATCTGCTTCAGTAGGTAAATAAAATGTTTAAGATAACGTTAGCTTGATATGTTAGCGTCCGTTTCGCTAATGGTGCGTTCGCTTTCTCCTCGGAACTCCGAATTTTCGACTAGAAGAACATGAACACAGTCTAACGTTTGGCTTCACTTTACTTAATGTGACGGGTGATTGGGCGAAGATGAAACCAGTGACAACGATCTAAGTGTGAGGCATCATCGTTTTAACCTGCTCCAGCAGTTAAATAAACTGTTTAAGATAACGTTAGCTTGATATGTTAGCTTCCATTGCCACCGTTGTTATCAGCTAATGGTGCGTTCGCTTTCTCCTCGGAAATTCTAACTTCCCAGTAGGAAAAATCAAATGAAAAAGGACGGCAAAAGGAATGAAGATACACAGTAAATTTAGTTCACAGTAAAGATGTTTGCTTCAGTTTAATTATCAGCTTATAAAACTATAAGGACGATGTTAAAATACAGTTGTATCTTATTTATTGCGATATTTATAAAGTATGGTTATATATTGAGAAAAATATATATCTAATTATAAAAGAGAATTAAAATATTAAATACTCAAAAGTATAGAAAATTGGTATCGTTAAGTACTGGTATCGATTCCTAGGTACCGGGAATTAGTAGAATTAGATTGACCCAGATGGGCACGAGCGTGCATGTGCCTCGAGCAG
This sequence comes from Nothobranchius furzeri, assembly GCF_043380555.1. NCBI lineage: Eukaryota > Metazoa > Chordata > Actinopteri > Cyprinodontiformes > Nothobranchiidae > Nothobranchius > Nothobranchius furzeri. The sequence continues at coordinate 24,619,013 of NC_091752.1, read as the reverse complement.
AAAAAAGACGCCCAAGGTGCCGCAGCAGGCCAGGTTAAAAAAAAAATGCTCATGAAATAAACAACATCGGCTATTAAATTTATCATTGACTATTTTGTTTGTCGACGTCGTCAGGACAAATCAACTAATCGTGGCAGCAGTAGTTGATTTAGCATTTCCGCTCTCTGTCATCAGGTTGATTCAGACCATTGTTTTTGTTGATTTCTTCTTTCTTGTTTTTATTGACTTTGGGCAAATCTGGAAAATCTTGTTGTTTAATTAGAATTATTTAGCTTTGCTTTGCCAGTTCAGTTTAAACTAGTTTTATGTTGCTGCACTTTGGGTCACTTTGGTAAAAAGGTGCTCTACAAAAAAAATAAATGCAGATGAAAATAGAAACATTTTCTGTATTTAGGAAATTAACTCTGTATTTCCTTATGTGCAACAATAAGAGTTCCAGCTTGCAGCCTTGTTCAGGTTCACTAAACCTTCATGTTTTTGACAGAGATGTCAACTTGACCACATCGTCTGCTGAGAGGACAGATCCGCTGGGAGTGACAGTGTCTGCTACTCATAACCTGTTGCTAGTTGCAGAGGTTATTGAGCACCCAGGAGACACGAGACAACAAGTTACGTTGTATTCCGACTTGTTTTGAGGGATCCAGATATCATGTCCCTTCTTTCTTAAGAAGTTCTGCTCTTAGTTATGCTGAAAGGATCAATGGAGGTGATCACAGATATCGTGGCGTTGTTCTCGTGAACGAACGAGTCACTTCTGTCAGTTCTCATCGTTTTATTTAATTTCATGAGTTGCAGCGTCCTTATCTGCACCACAAAATGAAAAAAATGCTGAACAACAGATGCCTTAACCTTGAGTCCACTTTCGTCACTGACTGTTCTCTCTTCATCGATTTCTCACACACTCACACGGCTGTCACGCTGTGACTTGTGAAAATCAGTAAAACAATAGAGCCTACTGCACACCGGGAGCATCAGCGACGCGGAACGGCAGCGGAATGTCACTGCTTCAAAAAGAATCCATTAGTCTATGGGGGTGATTCAGACCAGTCATGACACGGCAATTTTCTGATGCCGCTAACCCGTACTACACACTGGAAGCATCAGCAACGCAAAACGGCAGTGGAAAGGTTCACTCGCGACAATTGCTGCATTCCAATGCACACTGGGAGAGTCTCTGCATTTCTGGAATGATACTGGGAGTAAATAAGCTGTTAGGTCACTTTTATTGACATAATCGACATAGATATAAAATAGAATCGCTGCGATAGACTTTTATTTTGAAAATTACTGGGGATATTACACTGAAACCATGTGTGATGTCCTGTCTAGCCCTATGTTAACTGCGGAAATTGTCGCGTCACAGAAGCGGCTCACAGCAAAAATAGAACCCGGTCCTAGCTTTAAAGGAGACATAACATGCTTTTAAGTTATTCCTTTTTACATCTAAATCCTTCAGTTGGGGGTCTAAAAACAGTGGAACTGCAGTTCTTTGGTCTGATTTCCTCATTATTGTTGCTCTACAGACCCTCATCTACCCCTGTTCTGAGGAGAGTCTTGAGAACGAGCCGTTTTGGGGTACTGTCTCTTTAAACTGGAGGAGGAGCTGTAAACTCCGCCCCCCTCCATAGTGCAGTCCTGTACTCTCCTCCCCCAGTCGGACTTTGTAGTTCTATAGAGAAATCATTATTTAGCATAGCAGATTTAGCATAGCATATTAGCATTTTTAAAACACGTGGGGAGAGTAGTTCATCAAGCTGTTTCATGGCTGCTAACTCTCTCATGCATTTGTCTGTAGTCACTCACACACACCCGTCACGGCCGACGGAGGGACAAGCGAGCAGGCACACGCGCGCGCGCACAAACACACACACACACACAAGGAATGCTGCTTGCTTATTTCTGTAAAAAATGTTTAAAAAAATGATACAGCTCATTAAAACACCATTCAAAGAATATATTTTATTAAGATCTCTATCTATATACATACATATAATTATAAATAATTTTATAAGTAGTCTTATTTTATATTGGGTGTCTAAATGGCTGAAAATGGATAAAAAGCAGTTACATTTTAATTTAAAGGTTTGAGATTCTAGTCAAAAATAAAGAACATTCCTCCAAGTGTTCTTTAATGTCATCATTATAATTCTAATGCTTACAACTTTGTTTTTATTGTCTGCAATGCGTAGCCTATATCTTTATTAAATGTGTTTAGCTGTAAAGTGGTAATTCTCTCTAATGTGTACAGAGAGGTGGACATCAGTGCTGCAGTGAAATTCCCAAGATCAGTCTGCTTTGCTAACAAATATAGTTAAATCTTACCTGCATTCTAAATAAATACCGTTAGGTGGAAACATCAGTAGGCATTGAGTTATTGATACAATCCCTAACAGCCAGAATGGAAGAAGAGCATGCTGGGTCATCCTGGACCTGAGCCTGTTCTGTGTATTTACCTACAGGATGCAATAAATGTCTACAAGGCTGAGTTTGGACCATTACATCTAAAAGAAAGCATACAATCAGTGATTTTTTTTATTGTTTACATTAATATACAAATTTTCTAAGTATTAACCTCACAGCAAATAAGTAGAACAATATAATAAACAGGCTTTAGTAGTTAAAACAGGCGTTGTGCACACAGGTGCTTTGTGTCTCGGTGCTGGTGGTGTCTAGGTCTCAGAGTTCCTGTCCTCCTGCCGTCTTCTGTTGTCCTCAGGATACGGATTGATGTTTCCTGATGATGAGGGAGGGGCAGTATGTGGGCTTCAAACTGGTCCTGGACAACAGTGGGAAACCTCCGTTGTCTGAATACTGAGACCAGAGAGTTGGTGAGATGCAGATCTTCTCTACCTCATCTAAAAACGGAGTTGGTTCAGGGAAAACTTTTCCAAAGACCAGTTCCATGATGTCATCGCCATATTCTGCAATGATAGACAATAACTTTAATGACATATTTTGTTTACAAGCAGCTTTAGGAAAGTTGTTTCTTTAGCTTTCATGTTTATAGTCACGTTTGTGTTTGTTCACAAGTTCACTTTGCTGCAGTGACTTCATATTCTTACAAATGTAATAAAATAGTGACACTAAAATTATACAAATGATTCCTTATGAAAGGAAGCTCATTAGAGAGCAGTGCAGACAGACTTACTACATGCTGCAGCTGTTTTTGTAGGCCAGCTGCTGCTGAATTTGGGGAAAGTTATTCTGCACACATCCAGATCAGATGGTCAATTACAGAAAATAATGTAATTCAATAATTTCTAAACAGACTAAACAAGTAAAACATCAAATAAATCACTCTGCTGTCATCAGACGGAGTGATTCAGGGGGTGAGGTGTTCTTAATGATGAGGGTGGCTGAGGTGTGTCATCACTCACTTTGGTCTGGTCCAGACCGTCTCTTTACTGGTGGGTCTCCTTCCTCAGTAGGTGACGTGAAACGCCAACATCTGAACGTTCTGTGTTCCTTAGAGGAGAAGAAAAGTAACATTAGCAAGCTGGCTAAATTATTTTTTACTAGCATCTCAAGGACTTGGAGAAGCAGATCTTCACTTACCTAAACATCAGACCAGTTTGTCCCAGCTGAGCTCATCAGGGCGTTAGTCTGACAGCCTGTCAGTGAAACACGGCTCCAGTCTTCTGGATGTGGACTCTAAAAAGCAAAGGAACATTTTTACTTTGTTTTAATTATTTTACAGCCAATTTTATCAGCTTTCCGACGCTCACGCTCATACAGACGGTGAGCTTTGCTGTGTCTGACTGATGCAGAGTTAGTTTTTATATCTGCAGTGAGACAAAAAACTAACCTCACTTCACTTAGAGATCGTTCTTTAAAACTCTATTAAATCCACTGTGTTGACGCACTTTAATGACTTTGTCACGCTGCATTTTAGCTGATATGGGACTTTATTTACTGGATGCTAAGATTACATCACACTCATGTAGAATAACACACAGGCTCTCTGCTGTTACAATCAGTGGGAGGTTATCATCTGGTGTAAAAGAAGGCGTTGATCAGAAATAACGTTTTATTCCACGAAAATCAGCCAAATCCACATTAATCTGGGTGCTAACTTTACTAGCATACTGTGCTAGCGATAGCAAGCCGGATGCTAACGCTTTAGTGCTTCTAATGCCCGTAAATCTAAAGTAAAGTTTGTCGACATTTTAGAGTGATATGAAGCTTACCGCTCTGCTGCTGTGTCCCGGTGCTGCCAAATTCAGATGAAATAACTCCTTAGATAGATGAAGCCCTCAGTACTTAGCCACTAGCCTGGAGACAGAACGAACGAACCACGCGCGCGCGCGCGCACGCACACACACACACACAAACACACTACTTTTTCTTCTGTGTTTTTTTAGCAGTAGTGTCATCAGCTCCTGGGTTTAAATACTGCCACACCACCCTTCCTTAAAACGAGGAACAGTTTTGAGCTGTGTGTGGCTAAAATAACCAGACATTCTGCATTTTTCCAATAGGACTACAAAAAATCTTAGCGAGAAGAAAAAATGGCGGATTGGCTCTGTGTTTAGCCGAGGGCCATTACCATATTTGGTAGTTATCCTCACTAAATTAATTACTGATGTAATAGATAATGTAAAAACTGAACGGGTGGACAAATATGCCCAAAACTTAATTATTAAATATCTAAATAGCAACTCCAGTGAATAATATAAGCCTTTTTGCTCACTTAGACACTTAAAATGTGAAACACACCGTGTTAATGGATAAAAAAGTGGGTTTTTCATGTTATGTCTCCTTTAACGGCGCGGCGTGCCGCTTCTGGAATGCGCCTGAAAATTGCAGCATCATGGCTGGTTTGAGTCACCCCCATAGACTCTAATGGATTCTATTTCAAGCTGTGGGGTTCTGCTGCCGCTCTGTGCCACTGATGCTTCCAATGTGCAGTAGGGGTAAGAAGTGATACCAGTGACTTTTTTCTAAGAAGTACGTCACTATCTGTAAATTGGTCTGATATGCATGCACACACCCCAAAAAAGTAGGGAATATTCTTGGTGTCACGCTAAGTAAAGTTGGGAAAAAATAGGACAAATTTGGAATCCACATTTTTGCTATGTCCCCTCTGGTAGCTTGTATGCCACTTCTTTTAGTTTTGGCTTCTGTTTAACGCCGTCATGGTTGCTAGGCAACAGGACAGTGGTTGAAGTAAGACCATCCAGCTTTTCACTTTCGCTCTTCCTGTCAGCGAAGGACCCGCTTTATGGTACCTACGTTAGTCTACGTGGACAGATTAGGTTGGGTCCTCTGAAGGATGCAACTCTTGAATTTGGACACAGCTACTGGCTAATGGCTAACGTGTGTGACACAGTTGCATGTCTGTGTGAGAACTCGCTACGTGTATGACAAAAAATCTGATTACGCGATTATGTTTTAAGCCCTATTTTGTGTGTGTGTGTGCGCGAGCAGAGGGAACATCACCACACCTTCGAGTGCGAGGACCGTGAGTGTGAGGCGAAGCTGCGAGACGGGTGTGTGCACAGGAGTAACTGCACAGATGCTGCACAGAAGAAACACTGTTTGCGGATTAAGGGAGAACTGGAGAAGATGCAGGTCAAGTCACAGCAGTCCTGCACCCTGCCAACAGCAGAGGGTTCGTCCGCAGGTAGGTTAAAACGTGACCTATTTCATTTTATTTCTGAGAAAAGGCCGGGTTCTGACTCTGACTAAAGCCAAAACCACATATCTGACATCTTTGTGGCTCAAGTTCATCAGTATTTGGAAGCAGGCAGAAGAAAAGAGCATCTTTAACTTAACTTAACATTATTTAAGTCTTCTCACAAACATGTTCTTTATTTAGCTTCAGCAGCTTTCTTATGTTGTCTGTAAATATTTGTCCTTTGTCACGTGTTTGGTTCAGGTCTCAACACCGGCATCACGGTTACCATTGGGCTGGTCCTGCTGGCAGCCGCTGGCCTCGCCGTCATCGCCATCATGGTTTTCATTAAAAAGACAAGACCCTCGTCTGATTTGCCTACATCTATTGTACGATTTGATAGTTCTGCTCTCTGTCTCTTCAGCTGATGTTTCTCTAACCCAGCTCTAACCTTGTTTTTCCTGTGTGTCTGACAGCTGCCCAGCTCACGAAGCAACCAGTCCACCATGTTGATGGATAGTGAGCCAATGGCTACCGTACAGCCTTCCTCGCCCACGCCTCTGCTCACAAACATTGACGAGAATGATGCTGAAGAATTCATCCATGTTGGAAATGGATCTACAGAACAGGATTTCCGCATACCCATAGGGATAACGCCTAATGGCCATGATGGCAACATGAACAACAAAAAATCTGAGTACCTCATAGGCAGCAAGTTAGAGGAAGGGGAGGGGGAGGAGGAGGAGGAGGAGGAGGAGAACCTCTCCTGTCCCTACGAGAGGCGCCCAGTTCCGGTGGAGCTGGCTCCTGATGAGCGTACTGAAGGGTATTGTGGCTGAAGGACAAAAAAATTCACCCGGTGGTGTTCTGGGTTTTCTGTCTCCCTTTTCCATGTGCTAGTAGAAGAGGTGATCCAATTCAATTCAATTCAATTCAAAGATACTTTATTAATCTCAGAGGGAAATTAGAGGTTCAGTACACACAATTCAGAGATCAGACCTTCATAGGCAAAGACACAGGATGAGAATCCCGTCAGGTTGCATTCATAATGACAACAGACGAAACCTTTCTGAAAAAGTGAAAAAAAAAAAGTATAGATCACCTTTAAAGGTCTCGTCCACTAGTTTTTTCAGTAGGTTTGCTGTGGAATTGGAGTCTTCCTCATTAATATTAAAACCTGAGTATGTCCTACCTTGTTGTGGAGTTGCTAATGCTAACGGTTAGCTTCTACTAGTGGAGGCGCACTCTGCTCTCTCCTGGCCACAAAATCAATTCAGCCGCCCACAGCCAGGAGCTTTATTGCTTTTCTGACCCGATCGAGTTCCCGTCTGTTCTCTCTCAGCGGCTCATGTAAACGATACGGGTATTTGTTACGTTTATTATGCGTGTGCAACTCAGAGCTCAATTTTGTATTTCAAAAAGAAAAGTATTACATTTTCTGAGTGAATGAGGCCTTTAAATGCAAATGGTGTTTTTTATGAGTTACATTTCACATGTTTTTGCTTTATTTGAATCACAGATTACTGTTTTATTCATGAAATGACTTCTGAGGCCTGATCTTGTTTAATCCCCTTAAACAAGAGAGAGAGACGAGAGGTTGCACTGTGCTATGGTGAATTTCTATACTAGATGATTGTTTCTGTCAGTTTAAATATAGTTGCACTACAACTTAGCCTTGTTCTAGATTTTTATTTTAATCCCAGTGCCTGACAGGTCGGCCATTTTTAAAAGCATTACAGGAAAAAGATGACCTGCATTTTCACTCCATAAGGAGGTGTTAGAGACTCTACAAACACTTTCACAGCTACCAGGACTTCCTCATTTATCTCTATAATAATTTACCTGAGATTTTGTCACACAGTGACACCTGCTGCTTGTACATGAGCATTACACACACATCAGTTATGTAGAAAGACATTATATGACCTTGTGATTATTTGCACTTTCCCCTCTGTTCTCAGATGCGTTAAACATGTTCTTAGTTAAATATTTCAGTGAAATGACTGTTCTACTTTATTAAAACGCCGCCTCCTGTAGGAGGCGTTTAAGCCAGCATTTGTAATTTGTTTGGATTGTGTTTTTTTTTTTTTTTTATCTTTGGGGTTGAATGCTGCTTCTTTGTGTGATTTCTTAAATCAATCATAAATCTTGTTTGATTTTTTTTATCATGTCAGATTTTTTAAACTTGCACTAGTACTGAATGACTTTTTAACCAGACCACAGATAAAGTTAATATTTCTAAAGCAATAATGATTAAAATGAATAAAGAATTATACAGAGTCTCTACCGTGGTTGCTATAATTATGATTATGCTGACGGTGCAGCTTTGGCTGTTTAACTGTTGACAGGGTAAAGCTGGGAGCATACAAAAGGGCTGTATTTTTCCTTTTTAGCTGAAAGTGATTTAATGTTTTATTTTAAAAAGGCCCGCTGATTAAACGTTACTCCTTTTCGTTCTTTAGTTTTCTACCTCCTGCTTCCTGATCCAGTGGTGCTGGTTGTAAACGTGAGAGTGTGTTAGAAGATTATTCTGATCCAGATGGAGGAAACTATCGTGTTTTAGTTGGGAGGAAATGTTTAAAATAAACATTTAAAATGTTTCAGAGACCATCAGCTAAAAGAGGGAAGAGAGAATGTTTATACCGGTTCAACATTAAAGGACGCAAAGAAGAGCTTAAAGAAAAATAAAAGCGCTTGATCTATGATTTATTATTACATGTCACTGATCTGATGTCTCTTACTACTTTAAAGTTTAAATATGAGATTTTGGTCACCAGATAACAGTAAACATTCCTCTGGGGCTTTGCTAATGGGGCTCAACAGGGTGGTGTCCTGCAATGAAACCAAAAGCAGCAGGAAGCAACACGTTCATGGTAATGGATATAGAACCTTCTAGGGTTCTAGAACCCCCCAAGGTGCTTTACAACATATCCACACCCTGGTGGAGATGAGCTACAATGTAACCACAGGGGCCAGGCCTGCCCAGCACCACCGGCAGACGAGGTGGGTTAAGTGTCTTGCTCAAAAACACAACAGCAAGGTTCTCTGCCAGTAGCTGGAATTGAACCTACAACCCTCCAATGAAAGGACAACCCGCTCTAGCTCCTGAGCTCCTGCTGTACTGAACGTGCATAGAAAACCGCTGATCTACTTGGTCAGGCTGAGTAGATCTGATGCAGCTCAGCACGGTCTCCTCATTCTGCTTTAGGAGCTTTTATCAGCAGGTCATGACAAAGCTGTGGTTTTTGTTCTCCTTTAGATTTGAGTGAAAAAGCCTTTTCTCACTTCCTCATAACAAAAACTTCACACCCCAATAAAAATGATCAGCAGCAGTTTTATCTAATCTGCTGTAATATCAGAGACTCTTCTCTCAGGGGGAAGATGACATTTCTATATTATTGCTTTAGCAGCGCGTCACTTTTCCACATTACCTTTAAGGGAAGCACACCTGTCCTGATGGGTCATGACATATGATCACTAAACGCTGTTTGTTCCTGTAAAACCAGGGCTGTGTAACAACTAGGGCTTCTTTTTGTTTGGTATGTTTGCTTGTCTGTCTGTTTCCTTCCTCTTTGCTTTGTGTTTCCATAGCAACATGCTTTTGTTTATTTTGGTTTCCTACAGACTCCTAACCTCCTAACTTGTAATCTGCTCCACTGAATGTGTTTTTATAATCTACATAAAGACCAAAGGCACATTATTACTTGATTCAATTTGGTTTTGAGCTATCTAAAAATGACTGTAAAAATATGTTTTTCACATCCAGAGACCTAAATAAGACATGTCACAAACACCGACAGGAGAAATAAAATGTATTTTTCATTTATAAAAAGCCGCAAAAAACAACTCTTGCAATGATTTAAAAAGTCCATTATGTACGTGGTTCTCGTCTTGGTCTGCAGTCCGATCCACAAAGTTTCTGATCCTGCTTTCTTCTGCAGGTTGAGGGTTTACAGATGTAAGTAAGTCAGTAAATTTTATTTATATAGCACTTATCACAGACAGAATCACAAAGTACTTCACATTGATCAAAACAAAATAAAAAAAATGTCATAAAATCATGAATAGATGAACATAAAATCAAAATGATCTCAAAACAGAATCAGATTAACATCAGAAAAAAATAATCATAAAATTATAAAATTTCATAATCAGATGAAAGATAAAAAATTTGAGTTAAAAATAAGAAAATAAAAGATTTAGGTAAAAGCAGCTTTAAATAAAAGGGTCTTCAGCTGTTTTTTTAAAAGTGTCCAGACTGTAAATACTGCGTAAGGATAAAGGAAGATCATTCCAGAGTCGGGGTGCAACAGTCTGGAAGGAGCGATCACCTCAACTTTTGTATCTGGTCTTTCGAACTTCTAGAAGGTTCTGGTGTGTGGACCTGAGGGCTCGGGTTGGAGCATAAGGCTTTAACAGTTCAGTAATATAGAGAGGAGCTCGACCATGTAGAGCATTGAAAGTAACTGTCAGGATTCTAAAATGGACTCTAAAGGTAACGGGTAACCAGTGCAGAGACGTTAGCATAGGAGTGATGTTTGCTCGGATCGCTGTAGAGTTCTGGACCAACTGAAGGTGGTCAAGGGCTTTTTTGTTAAAACGTGAAAAGTGTGTTACAGTAGTACAGAAGGACAAGCCACACACACACACACACACACACACACACACATTTCTACACACAGAACCTCATAATGAAAATGTGAACATAAAAAACTTTTGGGAGAATTTTTGAGGTGGCTCGGGCATCTGGTCAGGAAACCTTCTGGACGCCTCCCTGGTAAGGGTTTTCTGGGCACGTCCAACCAGAAGAAGACCTAAGGGAAGACCCAGAACACGCTGGAGAGATTATGTCTCAACACTGGCCAGGGAACACCTTAGGATTCCCCTGGAGTAGCTGGCCCCAGCGGCTGGGGAAAGGGAAGTATGGGCCTCCCTGCTTAGGCTACTGCCCCCGCGACCCGACCACGGATAAACGGCCATGAAAAGGATGGATGGAGAATTTTTGCATTCCCACCTGAGAGTCCGTCAGGTGCCTTTTACTAAAGAGTAGCTTCCATCTGACTCTACCATACAGATCCATCGTTTGGTGTACTAGATGGTACTTCTGGAAAGTTCTCTCCACATAAAAACATTGGAACTCTGACAGAGTCACCATCGTGTTCTAGGTCACGTTCCTGACTTAAGGTTCTCCCTCAATCACTCAGTTTCGATGGCTGTCCAGCCCTAGGAATTGTCCTGGTGGTTTCAGACATCTTCCAGATGATGGAGATCACTGAGCTCTCTGGGACCTTCACTAGATTTGTGCTTTCTGACAATAAGACAATGCCATCTCTGAGGTCTACAGACAATTACTTTGACCTTATCCCTGGTTTGGTTTGACATGCACGGTTAACTGTGGCTCCTTATATAGACAGGTGTGTTTTACCAAACAATGTCCAACCAACTGAATTTACCACAGGCGGAGTCCAAATAAGCTGCAGAAACATCTCAAGGACTGAGATGTTCACCCCAACGTCCCCCAAACATCATGATTTTGGGCCTCTTATCACATGGCCACTATCTTGAGCCAGTGAAAAATTGTGCCAAGTAGGTCCCTTTTTAAAACTTCTTTAAAAAAAAACAGCAAATATCTCCGCTTCCCCCAGATAAACATCAAATTTGATTTGAACAGGAAAGCTTCTTTTCTATGTAGCACAGGATGTTTCTAATCACAATATATTTGCTCAAAAGTCCTAAAATCATTAGCATGTGCACTAATGTTCTGCAGGATGTAATTTCAGCAGTGACGTACGAAAGTACAGATACAATCTCTTCACCCCTCCTCCTCTCATTTACAACCACTAGCCGGACTGAGAATAAACACAGATAATGTAATGAGTTTCTAGTAAACTGTTGATGTTACCAGAACAATGGACGGATAATCTTCGCTTGCAGCTGTAACAAATACTTCAGCTGTGGTACTTCTTCAAATGTAAAGAGAACAAACTAAAAGCGATTAGAACTGTCAGACCTTTAGTCATAGAGCGTCATTCGAATAGAATATGAGGGCCGATGTTCGCAGGAAAAAAACCTATTTATGATTTTTCTGAGAAAAACCACAAGTGCTAATGATGATAAAGTTAACAATGGCTGCATTCCAATTAGGTTCCTTTATTTGGGGTTATGACGCTCTGCATGCAGAGACACTTAAATAGAACATTGCTGATGCTTTACAACTGGGAGAAAACCATTTATTTAAAATATTTATGTCTATTATATATTTTATGAGCCTCCACTCAGGAACCCGTCTTATGTCTCTTGTCTGGGGACCCTGGACAGGTGGGGACAACCTCCATCAGCTGATCCAGATTTATTCTCTCCAACAAACCCTGGTTCTTCCCTAAAGGCGTCTAAATCTAGTCTGCAGCCAAAACACCTTCCTGAGACAGACCATCCTTCCTTCATTAGCAGTAACTCTGCCTGTGGTCCTAAAGGTAAGTCCAGGTCATTATAGCTGTTCTTATATGCGACTTATAAGTTTTGTAAATCCACCACTTCACCACACCCGACCAGTGTGGCTCCACATGACCCAGTCCAACTTTCTAGCTGTGTTCTTCCACTAATTAGATGTTTGACCTCTTCCTCTGCAGGGGACAAGAGTTCAATCCCAACCTGGAGAGGATCATCCACACTTTCCCAGTTTTAAAACACTTGTTTTTGAATCAGCTGTTTCACTGTGCTGCATAGTGCCCACTGGAGATTCCTGCTCACTGAGGCCAGCAGGCTCATTAAAATCTATGAATTCTGGTCCATAAATGAATCTTTGACACAAGGAAAACCAGACAAAGTCAGAGACTTACAAAAAAAAAAAAAAAAAAGAGTCCAAGACCCTACTTTGGTTGCTAAGGAACTGAATGGTTTCAAAGTGAGGGCAAAACCAGCTGTTTGATGACTATTACTTGCGCTCTCTACCGGTGTTGTAGTCAAGTCACCGTCCCTTGAGTTCAAGTCATATTCAATATTTTTTGCATAGCAAAGCTACCCACAATAAAGTAGATTCTGATTCTTCACTCCTTGTTCACACCGAGTATGGAATAGATGCGGTCCGGTTTCAGTATGGCTTCCGGATGGACTCCAATTCACACTGACTGCGGTTTGTGCTAAATGGCTCTGGAAATCAGCTCCCACATAAGCACCAAATAATTAGAAATTTGATATTATAAGTTAAAAAATATGCCTGTAAAAGTGACGTGAACTCTAATGCGCTGTCAACTGATATCTCTGTCATTTATAATGAAACAGATGTCTTCAAAAATAAAGCCAGACATACCTCCCTGAGATGCGTCTCACTTCCTGTGTGGCTCATGTCATTTCTTTATAGTTGAACGATGCGCGGTGACTCCATCTGCAGCAAGATGATGTTGTAGGTCTCTGGTGCTGGTCTGTGGGTTGACTGACTTATCACCGTTCTTCACTTGAGATTTTTCTTGGTCTGCCACTTCGAGCCTTAACTTAAACTGTGCCTGTGGTCTTCCATGTTCTCAATCTGTTCCTAACTGTGGAAACACCCAGCTGAAATCTCTGGTATCCTTCCCCTAAATCATGATGGTGAACAGTCCTTGTTTTCAGCTCATTTCAGAGTTGTTTTGTTGTTGCTGCTCTTCAGAGAATATTCACAGAGGAGGAAAACTTACAATTCTCATAACTGGATTCACCTGTGTATGGAGGTCAAGGCAGGGCCGTATTATCATTGCAGGGACCCCTGGGCACAATGTGGTTTCAAACAAAGGTGTTGAACCCAAACTGAGGCCTGGAGGACAGCAGAACCCCTGCACTGCTGCCTCCCAGACTGCTGAAGGCACAGCCTTTTTATCCAGGTGTTGGTCATCAACAGAATTCAGCTCAGCTGTGCTCCTCAGCAGCCTGGAAGAGAGGAGGAGGAGGAGGGGCAGTGTCAGGTTGATCACCAGGGCTGGGTGATCTTGGCTCATGCATCCCACTGGCCAGGCTGGCAGCCGTAACAGTTGCACTTCTTGAAAGAAACTGGTGGTAAACAAAGCCATTCAGTCACACATGCTGATATAACATCGCAACGTTGCATTTTATTTTGAAAATAACCCGGGATTTTACATTGAAACCATGTGGTTTCCTGTCTTGCACTATGTGAACTGCGGAAATTGACGTGTCCCAGAAGCGGCTTGCGGACAAAATTGAACTCGATCCTACCTTTAGCGGCGCGGCATGCCGCTTCTAGGACGCGCCTGGAAATTGCCGCGTTGTGGCTGGTTTGAAACACTCCATAGACTATAATTGGATTCTGTTTGAAGCGGTGCCGCTTCGCTGCCGTTCCGCTTATGCTTGCAGTGTGAAACCGACTTAAACTGCCGGCGCAGTCCGCTTTTTTTGTGGTAGGAAGATCTTTTTGAACTGCAGTTCAAAGGTAACTCATAAGGTAAAAAAATATGAAGCCAGGTAGCAGTTTTTTTTAGGATTGAGAGGAGATGCAGGAAGATAATAAACAGACAGGACAGAAAAATAGTCAAATAAAAACAAGTTAGTTTTTGTACCTGGTGGTTGCAACAAACAGACACCATTGAAGGTAATCACAAGTGAGGAACATAAAATGAAATAATTATTTTAAATTTTAGATCAGCAGGAACTCTGAGGCTGCAGGCGCATCAGTGAGTTTGCAGCCACTGTGCAGGGGGAGGGGGGAGAGGGCTGAAGCAGGAACAGTAAAGATGCAAAAACTGCTGTTGTTAAAAGAAATGTGTGTTAACTTAGAAAATGTGGGTACAATTTTAATTGTCAACTTTTTTCTACAACGTTGACTGCTGCACAAAAAAAAAAAAAAAGACTGCTGCTCGCGTGGGCCCCCTTATGGCTGTGGGCCCCTGGGCCTGTGCCCAGTTTTTCCGTATTATAATCCGGCCTTGCGTCAAGGGTCACTGAGCTTACCAAACCAATTTTGAGTTTCAATAATTAGTTTTAAAGGTTTCATAATCAATAAAATGACAACCGTTCCCAAATGAATGCACCTGCCTATTTTTGTTTAAACAATTATTGCACACTTTTTGTAAATCTTATAAACTCTGTTTCATTTCTCAAACATCACTTTGTGGGTCTTTTCTATGAAATATTTAATCGAGAATTTTATTTTAACTACCAACGATTTATACTGGAAAATCATAAAGATTAACCCTAACCCTAACAAGTCACTAGACATTCTTTCACACCAGCAACCACAGCAAACGTTAGGTTATGCATATAACCACTATTCCCTGAAGGAGAGGAACGAGGTACAACGAAGGTACTATGGGACATCACGCCCTCGTGTGGCCTTGCTGAAGGCACATTTAATCATGCCTGTGAGGCAAATGAAAGTGACGCTGCGTGGAGGCCCCGCCCTCCACTTATAAGTGACCGCGTCACTGTCATTCCTCAGTTTGATAGCCGCTGTTCACCGAGCTGGGCCGTGAATGGGGCAGCCCTGCGTTGTGCCTCGTTCCTCTCCTTCAGGGAACAGTGGTTGTATGCATAACCTAATATTCCCTTTCAGTCGATTCACTCAGTACAACAAAGGTACTATGGGACTTATCAAAACGCCCCATGAGCAGCTATCAAACAAGAAGCAGCAACACCTCTAGTAGAGTGTGCCCTGACCCCTAGGGGCAGCTGGGAGCCAGTGACGCTGTAACATAGGGAAATGGCCTCCACAATCCAATGAGAAAGTCTTTGCTTCGACAAAGCTTTACCCATTGTAGCGTTATGGATTTATGCTCTTTTATGAAAGAGAAACCATGCTACGTATTAATTCGGAATATTAATTTTAATAAATCAATAACCAAATTTTATATTGTTCAGAAGACTCAAAGGTTGTTTTCATCCATAAACTGCCGATAATATCTGAGTGTCTGTGTTTCAGTTCAATGAGGAAACAAGTTTGAAGGATTAAAAGTTTTAATTCTTCAAATTAAACTAATGATTTTGAAAATTGACAAACAGGAAATAACAATCACATTGGCAACTTTGTGGGACAATCTTTTAACAGTTTATATGCTGTTCTTGCTCAAATAGACCTTCTAGTGAATTTATGAAGATTGAGAATGTTGTGACATGAATGCGTGTGTGAGTCTGATTTTGCTTCAGGAAGAAACAGGTGTCTGAGTGAAGTGATGGTTTGGATAAACTTAGGTCTTATCAGAGAACTGCATCAAACGCTAAAACCGTGCTCTGTCTCACCGAACTCTTGTGGACCCTCTTTCGGATCCGGGCCGTGGAGGATGTTGTGGTTCATCCAGATGACACCGGCGGCTGACAGGAGACGTAGGTGTCGAACGGAACCGGTCCAGAGTTGCCCTCGGTACACGTGGATGGTAGAGCGTTTTATCGATGCGCTTTCTTAAGTTAATTCACTCAGAAATCAAAAGACTCGGTAATGAGTCTTCGTTAGAAGTCGCGATTCAGCTATTCTGCCTGGCTTGGCAGAAACAGCGTGAAAGGGAGGAAGAACGAGCCAACAGGCTCTGCCCCCCCTTTCGGTTTTCAGGTCTGTTCTCTCCCGTTGTCCAACACGAACTGCCCCATAATACTGAAAACTTACCAAAAACCTCTCTTCTCAAAGCAAAACATGTGCGTCATCAAATGTGTCTGGAGTTTACTGTGGGCAGATGTGTGTGGGTGTGTGTGAATGTTTGTGTGCTTGAGTGTGAAGGTCAGTACCACACATTCAACATTATCTACTTAAGTGTGGATTCATTAATCCATTATAATTACCCCAAAGCATACTAGTCATTCATTTGATTAAACACATTTATAATGAGCAAAATGATAATGGTTATTTTAACATTAAAATCACGAAAAAGAAGTTTAAACTTTATGTTTTGACTTGGTCTGGGTACAACTCATGTAAACACATCTTCTGGTAGACTGCAGGTGGCAGATGTTATGGTTTCCTCCCAGACTCGCTGGCGTTCAGGTCTTAATCTGTGGGTGAAAGTTCTCAGCGACCCAGCTATGACCCAGCTGCGTCCAACACCACCATTGTGACAGAAAACCCATATTTCCTCACGTTACACCATGGAGGGTTTGGCAAAACACACAAACATTTGGAGGACTACTCGGGCTTTATCAGAATTAGGAGCAGATAGATGTATTTAGGTCCTTTATTTAGAAAAAGGATGTATTTTAGCCTTCTCCAAAGGGATGTTATGGAAGTTTGACAGCCAAAACATGTATAGAAATAATAAATTTCTTCTTCATACATTCTCCTGCAATGCCCTGGTCCTGTAGAAAGAGCCCTGGCATTTTTACTGTGATTGCCTGTTTTTCTGTAAAATCACAGAAAAAGAGAGTTGCTCGGGTCGAGCAGGCTGCTTCATGTGCGTTCATGCTCAGGCATAGCCCGTAGCATTTGCTATCAGTAGCTTTAGCAGCAGAGAGAGAGGCAGTTCCAACTCAGCGACTATGTCGCTGTTCCTAACGCCTAGTGATGAACCTAGCTACATTTCTGAGGACCCTTAGCTACTTTCTTCTAGATATTTCCTGCAAATTAGCAACAACATAGCCTTTTTCGCTTCGAACCGTTCTTTGGTTTGACGTTGTTTCAGGTGTCATCAAGGATATAAAAGTTACAGATACTTTGAATGCTAATGGTGTGTAGCTCACTTTGAAAGATGTCTGACTCTCATGCAGAAAACCTGGGTTCAATTCTGGGTGTGAATATAGTTTCTTTTTTACATTAATGGTATTTTTTTTTTTATTTGAGACTCGCAGAACGGCATTGAATTCACAGATCAAAAAGATGTGGGTTCAACTTTCATTTTGGAACCATTTTTCAAGCAAGGGAAGGGAATGACCTGAGCATGCAGGAGGACTGACCCATCATAAACCTTTGTCGGCTGTGCTGAAGAGAAAGGTACAGAACCAAATTATTTAATTAATTAGCTGCATGTTCTCCTGTCCTCTGTCCTCCGGGCCACACACACACACACACACACACACACACACACACACACACGGGACTGTCTCAGCTGTTATTTTCGTTAAGGAGTGTGCACGTACAGCATGCATGCCTCGTGCACGAGCCTACTATTGAAGCTGCCGTTAAGCTTTTGGCTTGAGGGGCCAATCGCGAGCATAAAAATTCAAAAGTCCGAAAAGTCCCTTTCAACAGCAGACTGACACGTCGACCGACATCCGTTGCTGTACCGGTTCGTTGTCTGTTAGCATGCAGAGACCGTTTGAAAGACAACGGTAGAACCTGGCCCATGACCAAGAACCATCAATGGAGCGTTCCCAGACTAAAAATCTATTTATTTAATCTGGCTTGCCGGGCTAGTGTAAGCCCTCTTTAAGCATGTTTTATTATTTACTGTTTTACATGTACTTTCTAAATCTACTGTGTTAGCTTGGTGATGGCGTGTTGTCCCTCTGCGTTTTGTACAATTGGTGCTGCTTTTTCCTGACTAAAGCTTGCCGAAGTTGCACAATGCGCGGTGCGTGTGGACTCTTTGGAAATGATGAACACGGCTCATCACATTTGCACATTAAAGTCCAAGTTCAAGTCTAACTTTGCTAATCCAAGTGCATACTACTCGAGTTAAGTCCCTCGAACGTGACTCGAGTCATGACTCTATTTGGAGTCCTGGACTTGAACACTTCATCCCTGCTTCTGAGGCGTTGCAGCATCATCCATTGACCGTGATACTGTGATATTCTTTTTGTTTTTTTGTTTCTTGTAAAAAGAGAAAAAGCGAGTCGTGTTACAGATGAAAAAAAAAGGAAAGGTCCTCTAGTCATTCTCATTACATCAGAAATTGTGGCATTTAAAGAAGGAAGTTGATGTTCTTTAAAGGTTAGACAGCAGCTGCATGGATTGTTGAGTGTGGGTCGTCAAACAGCAACATGACTCACCTGCTGCTCCCCACTTTGCTGCTGCAGAACCTGAGCCTCTCCATCACGACTCAAGGTAAATCCACATGCAGAGCTACACTCATCTTCAGAGTAGTTTAGAGAGAAATGTAAGTTTGACTAAATTTCCTAAGAGAATCATCAAATATTAAGTCATTTACAAATGGTTATAATTTAGGAAGGAATCGTCACAATTCAGCTTCACAAAGATGCAACATGAACATGAAATCATTGAATTTGTTAGTTAGTTAGTCAGTCAGTCTCTTTTCTTCTATGGGGTTGTTTTTGAGATGTCTCCAGATTAAATACAAACTAACTTGAACATTTTTCAACTGCTTCTAGTCTGTATTTTCTTCAGTCTCATCTTTTTCTCGTTTAAGTTCCTAAAATCACTTTCCTGTTCCAGAGATGCTCGTTCCACCTTCACAGGTGATGTTTAAGTCTGCAGACTACAGACACGTTCTGCACTGGACTCCACCCACCAACAGCTCCTCACTGCATTATGATGTCCAGTGGAAGATGTGAGACTTGACACACACACACACACACACACACACACACACACACACACACACACACACACACACACACACACACACACACACACACACACACACACACACACACACACACACACACACACACACACACAATGAAACAAAAAACCTATTTCACAACATGAACTTGACATGGCTGCATTCCATGAACAGGAAACACCACTTTTGTGTCATTACCAGCATTTACAAATGGAGAATAGGAATGCAGCCCAGAACAGCACTTTCACTTATAACAGATCCCTGCTGAGTTCCTGATTTGACCCCCACCCTCTGCGTTTATGTCTATAGTTACGGCGAGCCCGTGTGGTTGGATGTCGAGGGCTGTCAGGGGATCCAGAAGCACCACTGTGACCTCAGCAGAGTCACCAAGTACATTCGGGAGTGGTACTATGCTCGAGTGAGGGCCTCCTCTGGGTACTCCTGCAGCAAATCCTCCTGGGCACTGTCCCCCAGATTCAGCCCATGCTGGGACAGTGAGTCTCAACACAACTCCTCTTCATCATCAACACCTTCCTCCTCTTCATTCTGAGTTATTGTATAGTTAAACAGCTGCAGCAGTTCACTGAAAAACACACGACCTGGAGCCGACTCTGATTAAAGTATTAAATATTTGTTATGATTTAAATATATGAGTCAAAGGGAAGATGAAGTTCAGCTATATTTAAATAATCCACTCTAGTCAGATGCAAAGTACCTGATGCTTGGGTTTATCAGGTCATTTAGTTAAAAATGAACAAAAACAACCAATTGTAGATCTTTTTAAATCCCCTTAAATTTTTGAAATTGTGTTCATGGTTCTACTAATAAACTCTAAAAAATGTGCATCTCTGCAGCCCAGATCAGCCCCCCCTCACTGAAGCTAAACACCACCAAGCAAGGCATCGTGGTCCACGTGAAACCATCTCGAGTGTTGGCCCGCAACCTACATAAGCAACACAGTCTGCTGTACAACATCTACACCATCCATGCCAATGGAAGTGAGGTATGCACAAATGTTTACCTGCCAAAGGCTGAACAAGACTATGTCTGAGGTCGGCTGATGAACCCAAATCACTCTAAATGGAAAATATCCAGTAAAGAAAACATAAAATACAAATAAAAATCATTTTTAAGGTCACCACATGTCATCCTCACCATTAAAAAAATAAAGAGGAAACAAACGGAGAGGAGATGGAAGAGGAAGAACAGAACAATTACAGAGAGAAGAACAGACTAATTACAGCATTTTGTTGTCCAAATGTCAGTGTTGTGATGAGAAATCTCACTTCTCTGAGGAAAAACATTAAGTGTGACTGGAAACACCAACGGTTTATGTGCTTCATCAGCCCTTCTGCTTTTGCTTCTGAAGAGACAGATTTACTTGTAATCTTAATGAGATTACATGTATCAGCTCTTGTGGGTTTTCAGTATTTTGGTCTTTAGTATAAGTATACAAAAAATATGAATAAAATTACAGCCTAGAGGCTCTGTTATGCAGAGCTGTCAAGTACACAGGCAGCAGGAACGGCCAATCACACGTTAGCAAGTATCAGCAGAGCCAATAGATGAGCTCGGACGGTTCTAATAGGAAACAAGCTTCAACACAAGCAGTTGTTTTCCACTTGGTCCTCATGCTCTACCTGTGTCTATTTAATATAGCGTAATGTTGGTTTTGGATGGCAAAAAGGGCAGGGGACAAAAACTGACTTTGGAAAAAGCGAGGGGGACACGTCGCACCCCCCCAAAATACTACATCCTTGAAAGGGGCGTGATCAACTTCTGCACTTGAGAATCGGGACATCCTACACACTCGCACCCCTGACCGGGATCGTGCACGTATGTAAGTGTGAGTATTGGGATTGGGCCTTAGACCTGCTCCCCTGTATATTAGACTCGATATTTGTGGTTATACGGTATGTTACAAAGCCGCCAATATTTTTCAACAACTTGGGATCATTCCATTCATTTTCAACAACATTTTAATGGAGATTTCCAGAGATTAATGGTAAAGACTTCAAATTGTCTTTTTAATACCAAGGACCAAAGTCAAAAACCGGACAAAAAATGTATAAAAGGCAGCTGAAGTAAAATAAATAAATAAATAAATAAAAACGTCAGAAAACCTAATTGGTAGTTTTATGGTTTTGCACAGGACTGTGGTGTTCTGATGTCATATGATTGACATACAAGGTCTATGTACAGATGCAGAGTTACTGTAGATATGTACAGAGCAGCTGAAGCCAAAGAAAACCCATTCTAAATCAGGAATCAACAAAAAATGTCTAATTGTCCCTGAAATGAGGCTGCGCAGTGGCGCAGCGGTTAGAGCTGTTGCCGAAGGTCCTGGGTTCGCTTCCCGGCCTGGGATCTTTCTGCATGGAGTTTGCATGTTCTCCCTGTGCTTACGTGGGTTCTCTTCGGATACTCCGGCTTCCTCCCACAGTCCAAAAACATGATTGTTAGGTTGATTGGTCTGTCTAAATTGTCCTTAGGTGTGTGTGTGTGTGTGTGTGTGTGTGTGTGTGTGTGTGTGTGTGTGTGTGTGTGTGTGTGTGTGTGCGTGATTGTTTGTCCTGTGTGTCTCTGTGTTCCTCTGCGAAGGACTGGCTCTCTGTCCAGGGTGTACCCCGCCTGATTACCCAATGACCGCTGGAGATAGGCACCAGTCCCCCCGCGACCCTGCGTGGACAAGCGGGT
The DNA here is from genome assembly GCF_043380555.1 of Nothobranchius furzeri. NCBI lineage: Eukaryota > Metazoa > Chordata > Actinopteri > Cyprinodontiformes > Nothobranchiidae > Nothobranchius > Nothobranchius furzeri. The sequence goes on along the minus strand of NC_091752.1, from coordinate 24,597,275 downwards.
TCAGACAATGGATGGATGGATGGATGTCCCTGAAATGTTACCATGTACCTCTGTCTGATTCTAAATCTGTGGAGCTTTCCTCTCTCTCCTCCCCAGGACGTCTCTGAGATCACCTCTAATGAGAGGACTCTGACCAAGCTGGACCCCAATACCAAATACTGCTTCCAGGCCCAGGTCGTCATCCCAAGACTTTTTTTCAAGAGCAGCCTCCGCAGCTCCACTAAATGCACCACGACGCCTTGACCCGTGCAGGTGCAAACACACACTCTCATAATATGAATGCTGCAGGCACTCGTCTTTCATCCTGACATGAGCTTATGGACATCCTGCAGTAGCAAAAAAAAAAAAAAAAAAAAACCTCACTAGCCGTGAAAATGTGTCACATCCGTGACAATTTTACACACATCTTGGATGTCAGCAAGTGAAAAGCATCCGCTTTGTTGTGACAAAAGATCTTCAGTTGAGGGCTCAGGTATCAGCTCTCATGTAACAATCAGAGAGAGGGAGGGAAAATGAAACTGCTGGAGGAGAAATCTTCAGTTTCTCAACCATGACTAAAATTACCTCCACTCACCACACCCTTTCCACATCCTGAAACCACTCTGAAGAGTTCCTCCCTTGTGCACAAAGCTGATTTTCACTTTTTTTCATTCTGCAGATGCACCGATTTACCCATCACTACAGCTTTAATCTCCCTCACTACCTCGACGGCTGCAGCCTCTGCTTAGAAAAATGATGCAGTTATTGAATCTCTTGCTGATTCTGGGAATTTTCTCAAGTAAATGTAGACAAAATAATCTAAATGCAAAGGTTGCTGGCAGACTTTAAGCATATTTGCTGATAATGACTGAAGTGGTTTCCCTAGTGTTTTAGTTGTGATTTTATTTTATGATTTTTTTGGTAGCCTTTAGGAGTAGAACCTTTTATTTTATTTATTCACAATTTTACTATGTTTATGGTACATTTCATGTTTAAAATGTGTTTTAGCTACTTAGCAATATTAGCTCAGGGGCGTGTCCAGGGAGCGGCCTGGGGTTGCGAATGCCACCCTTGGAATCTGATTGGCCACCCCAGGTGCCACCACACTGAATTCCCTTTAAATGGGCTTTTCATTGTCCACAAAAGGCTTGAGGTAAAAAAAAAAAAAAAGGCATAACCATTGGTGCCACCCATGCACAAAGTAGTGCCTCACATGGGCCACCCCATTTTAAAAGATCTGGACACGCCACTGTATTAGCTATGTTTATCTTGTCTGTATCTTATACACTACTGAGTTTAAATGTTTCAAATCTTTCAGAAAGTTTTTCACACTGTGTTTAACCATTTGTGTTTAATTTCTGAGTTATAAAAACCTTCAAATAAAGACCTAAAATGTATCTGTTTAAACACAAACTGCAGTGGATTTGTTGGTGCTTTAAATTGATCAGTACGCAGTTCAAATTATGTTAACGAGGCATAACTGCAATTAGGAAAAATTAGATTTAAATATTAATTTTACAACTTGCTGAATGAGATGCGACTTTAATAGTTTTTATGGTTTGTATTAGACAGTAAATTTGATTCCTTAACTCCTTAAAACCCACGGACCCGGTACCGGGTCCGGATTTGGTTTCGGTTTTAAAGTTGTTCAAAAACCACACTTAATATTCACCAATATAAGCAAACTACACACGCACAAAACGGGAAGAAGCTAGTCTAAACAATGAAGACACTGTTTTCCACCTCAGCAACACCTATTTCACACACTGAGCCTTTAAATCAACTGGAAGTTTAAAAAACAAAACACTGACTTCGCATATATCAAGCAAGGCCTGAGGAAAACACACAATAGCGACAATACAATCCTATCCAGAAAGCCAGCCACTCAAAATAAAGCCAAGATTCTCTTCTTTCAAACAATATAAGTCTCATTTCTGTACCATAAAAACTCACAAAGCCAGCTGCGATCAAACAGAGACCAACATAGCTCCTTTTCGACAGTCAGCAGTAGGGATGAGCGAGTACACCACTATCTGTATCTGTATGTGTATCAGTTCAACCAACTAAATTATCTGTATCTGTATCTGTACTCGGAATGGGCGTGGCATAACCCGGAAGTGGGCGTGGTTTACATCAATATATTATTTTAAGTCTGAAATTGATATGGATTGATCAGAAGTTGCTATGTGTATTGTTTATTTGAAAACTATTTACAGAGCAGCCTCAGAATTGAGATTAAATATTTTTGATCACAATAGTAAAGAAACTATTACAGAACAAATCTTTCAATAAAATGAGAACATTAATATATAAGTGCATGGATTAATACATCTGAACTCATGCAGTAGGAACTAGGAAATATGAAATGCTAGAACCAGACACAACTTTATATATATATATTTTATTTTAATTTGATTAAACTGATTTTTTCTTAACGTTCTTGGCATTTCCCCCCACAAAGTTGAACAAAACAATGTTGATTAAGGTGTGTGTGTGTGTGTGTGTGTGTGTGTGTGTGTGTATGTGTGTGTGAGAGAGATAGAGAGAGGGAGAGAGAGGGAGTTTAAAAAAACTAAAAAAAAAAAAAACGACACAGCACGTCAGCTCTGTCTTGTCAAATGCACCAGGTAAGTTACGAAAAAAGTCATTTTAATTATTCAACTGAAAAAGAGGCGAGCTGAAGAAAACCTAGGGAAAACTGAAGAAACGTGAGCAACAGTGAAGCAAGCACAGCGAGATCCGTTACTGTCTGTGTGTGTGCGTGGATGAGCCGGATGGACTGCGCTCCCAGCCGGCTGCAATTTTGTGTGTAGGGAGGGGCAGGTGCACTATGTGACTGGCCAATCACAGAGCGTGAAGACAGTCAGTTACCCAATGAGGATTTTCCTTCAGCACGATTACAGATATTTACGAGTTTTACTCATATCATGCTCGTATTCGTCAAAAATGCTTTATCCATACCGGATACTCGTCTGAAACGAGTACCCGGCTCATCCCTTGTCAGCAGCATAAATTCTGTCATACCTTTGCCGATTTGTGATCATAATCCGTGCTCCAGTAAAAAAAAGAAAATCCACTAGATTCATGTAATCCATTTTCCCACCGTCAAAACAAACTAATTCCTGACTGTTTTTGCTGTGTTTTGCTTCCTACAGACGAGTTAGAATTCCGCAACACCATCTTACCCAGAAGATTGGCTCACCCCTTGTGGGGCTCATAGTCTTGTTGTTTCAGTTTGGACACAATGGCCTTGTTCGAGATGCGCCAGTTCTGCGCAGATTAGAACACTGGTGATCGGCGCACAGTGCATGCTGGTTAGATTTGTGTCCGACTTGATGCCGACTTGTTCTGACGTCATGCATATGTAGGCAACGATATCCTCGTGAGATCAATGCAGCCGCAGATTTTGGATCAAGGTACTGCAGTTGCTCTCCACCGGCTGCAAAACCTAGGGGATGACGGGAAACGCCTGGCTCTCACCTGATGTAAGACCTGATTGGTTCACATTCTGATTCAAACATCCAGTGGGAGAATATGAAATGTTAGTTGTTCACCTGTATTCTGTAAATCATGTAATGTTGATGATGACAACTACATAGGCCATAAACAGAAATGTGTTTTGTGTTACTTTCTCATGTTTCCTATAAGCACACTAAAACTACAGCTGATAACCTTCACTTATTATTATAGTCCTATCTTCATATACAATATGTCATATCCATAAGCATGTGAGGATGTGTTTCGGTTGCTAACAGGCACCAAAATTAAAATGACAAATTAAACAAGTATGAACACTAACGCGATATTATATCATTCAGCTGTAGAAAGCTCCCAGCCATCCAGGTTTTGATAGAGTCTAAGCAGGTGTGTAACAGCTGCAGCTTAGACATCTCATGGAGCTTAAAGGAGATGTACAGTTGGATGCCATCTGCATAAAGATGGTAGGAGATTCCTTTGAAGGAGCTCAGGATGTGCTGAAGAGGAAGCAGATAGAGGAGAAAGAGCAGAGGCCCCAGCACAGAACCTTGTGGGACACCATGGGTAAAGGAGGTGGTGGAGGACCTAAACCTGGAGACGGCCACAGAAAAGGAGCGCTCAGAAAGATAATAGAAGAACCACTCCAGAGCAGTTCCTGATAGGCCTACCCAGTCTCTTAGCCTCTCCAGTAGCAGGTGATGGTCAACAGTGTCAAAGGCTGCAGTCAGGTCCAGCAGGACCAGAACAGAACAGTCCCCTGCATCACTGTGAGTCAGAAGGTCATTAGAGACCCTAAGAAGAGTTGTTTCAGTAGAATGAGCTCTACAAAAACCTGACTGGAAGCTATCACAGATGTTCTGTTCATCAAGAGCAGCTGTGAGTTGTTTAGCCACAACCTTGTCCAAGATCTTGGAGATGAACGGAAGTTTAGAGATGGGTCTGAAAAGCCCTAAAGCCAATGTAATCAGAACAGAAAATAAACTACAGACCTTTTTTGATTCATGCAGCTGTCTTTATTCTTGCTTATTAGTGTGTGGACCAAAGCTGTTACTACAGGCAGCGTTCATAAAACTTAACAATACAAAATTCAATAGCATTTCCTGTCAGTTCCTTCAAAATGAATTATACCACTTGAAAGTACTGCAGGTTTTAAATTAATCTTAACAGCATAGTTAGTCTAACTAATGTGAAGAATGTCTTCACTTATACAAACTACTTTAAAACTCAACAAATCTATTTTCTGTTAAATAACATCAACCTGCTACAGCTAGAGCTAATAGGAGCTAGCTAAAAACAGAGATTTACTTTTGTAAAAGCTTTATTAAGATAAGGAGGCTAAATATCCTCTTCTAACTGGTTATAAAAACCAAAAGTGTAGTACCAGCTTTCAGACATTGGAGCAACTCCCTGTCTTCCCTTCTTTAGATGCTGTTGGAAACCAGAGAGTTGTTCTACTTTTTGCCAGTGGAGGGCGTAAGTTCCCCATTCTTTTAAGACATGGCGTTAAAAACATTTTGAGCAAGTGTTTCTATTAAGTCAGTCGATTTAGACATAGAACAAACAGTAAAAAAAAACCTGCTATTCAATTTGATTACTAGTTACTTAAAAACACTCACAAACAAACAAATAGATAAATAAATAAATAAATAAATGTCAAACTTTAAGAGTTCTGGGGTTTAAGTTCAGAGTGCTGCACCTCCTATGCTGGACAACCCGCTCTACCTCCTGAACCACTGCTTGAGGCGTTTAAGTAAAAATATGGCCTTCTTATCTCACTGAAGTCTTTCTTATATTCTCTTGGGAGTGTTAATGAGAGGAATACAAAGGAACGACGTTTATAAAGATATAATAGTTACTGACTAGACCGTAAATTCTTGCAAATGAAAACACTAATGGCATTTTTGGCATAAACAAAAGGGTAACTAGCTTTAACATACTCTCATTTTTTATAGCTAAAATACAATTAAATCCATATGTAATACCTTTACGTGATATTTTCACACCCCCCTTCACTCCTTGAGGGCAGAATACCACAATATTCTCAACTTAAATCCCTCCCTCCAGACTGCTGACCTGAAATCTCACAATGTCATGTATCTAATGAGAAGCATGCTTTACCATACCTTAACATACTATTTCAAATCTAAAGCAAGTTTGAAACTCAGCATGAGAGCTGACCTAAATGCTGTACAATAAAAGCGGACTTAAAATACAGCAAATAAAACTAATTAATACAAACAATAAAACAAAGCACGAGTGGTAAACAATCACTGGCCAAATGCCAAGTCATAGGAATGGGTGTTCAATGGTGACTTGAAGCGAGTGAAGAATGGTACCTGTCTAAAAGAAAGAGGAAGCGCATTTCTAGGTATGGGAGCAGCAAACACAAAGGCCCGTGATTTATGGTATGCGTGTCGCGCTGAGAGCACGAGGTTTGGACCCAAACTGCAGAAGCCCAGACAACTCAGGCAGGAACGGTTGAATGAATGAAAGTCCTTTATTAGGATTATGGGTAAAAATCCAAAGGGGCAGGAAGCCAAACCAAAAATCCAGAGAAAACTGAACTACAAAAACAAAGCTCATCCATGAACAGGAACCTGGAGTTCCTGAGGAGCACAGAACAACGCTGACAAAGACAATGGACCAACAACCACTGAGGGACAAGACAGGGTTTTTAAACACAGAGGGAAGCAATCAGGGGAACAGGTGACAGGTGTGAGGATTGAGGTCTAGAGGGGAGACAGGTGCCATCAATAAACTAAATGGGGAAAGAACTAAGCAGAGGGGAAGATAAACCATAACCTATAAAACACTAAATAACTAAACCTAAAGACTAAGGGCAAAGATAAACAACCAATGACTAGAGGGGTGAGGAGGTCTAATACAAACCAATAAGAACTACACGGGAGTGACTAGGAGGAAACATGAGGGAAGCCAAGAGAGAGCTGGGGAATACACATGAGGAGAACCTGGAGTGGGCTGGGGAAGCATAAGGACACAGAGCACAAGAGGACACATGAGGGGAACGCAGAACATGACAATGTGGAGGAACACCTGCTCAACACACCTTAAAACAAAAATCAGGACCTTGAACTTTACCCAAAAATGAATTGGGAGCCAGTGTAGATAACTCAGTGCAGGAGTAATATATTGCCGTTGATTGGTGTTTGTCAAAAACTTGGCAGTTGTGTTCTGAAGCTTCTGCAGCTGAGGTGAGGGTCAAGTTAGCATAATCCAGGTGTGATGTAATAAAAGCCTGTATGACCAAATCTAAATGTAGCTGTCATGGTCTGCGTCGGCCCCCTCCTTTTTTGTGCCTCCTGGTGGCCTCCATCCCTCTCTAGATTCCCTTTTGTGTCTCATAGCGCCCTCATGTGTCCTTGTCCTCGTCACAGTCTTTGTGTCTTATGTGGTACCGGTACAATTATTCCTCCCAGGTCCCGTTTCATCTCATTCCTCCCCAGCCCTTCCAGGTCTTCATTTTCTGTGTCCTTGTAGCCCCCAGCCTCTCAGTCCCCTGCTCTGTGTGTGTGTGTGTGCGTGTCCTGCCCAGTTAGTGTTTGTGTGAGCCTTTCCCCCAGTCTTTAGGTTTAAATATTGTATTTTAGGGTTTTCTGCCATTCTCTGTTCTGTTTCCCCATTAAGATTATTATCATCACCTGCCTTCCCTCCAGCAGCTCACTCCGCACACCTGCTGCCTGTTTTCCTGATTGCCTCTCCCAGTCTATTTAAGCCCTGCCTGGTCTTTGTCTTGTGTCGGTCCATTAATGTTTGTTGATTCTGTCAGTTTAGTCCCTCTGTGTTTAACCAGAGTTTTTTTTGATTCCCAGATAAATATCTGCTTTTTGACCTTTTGGATTTTTGGCTTTTTGGATTTTGACTCCCAGTTTGGATTACGTTGGTTTTTGGCTCATCCACAAAATAAAGACTTTTTACTTAAGATCTTCATCCCTGCCTCCGTGTCATCCTGGGTACTGCATTTTGGGTCCACACCACCGTATCGTGACAGTAGCCACTTAACAATCAGTTTTAAACAAGCTAGGCGGCACACTTTAGGACTTCTCACGTCGGGTAGGCAGCCATGATGGGGTTGGACAGCATTTGATCTGTTCATGGCCAGGTAAATTTGGCAGTCATCAGCGTAAACGTGGTATTTTAAGCCACACTATTCTAGGACTGGTTCCAAAAGGAGGATATAAATGGAAAAAAGTAGTAGCCCAAGGACAGAACTGTTGGATACATTATGGATAAATTACTTTTAAATGAAAGGTTCGTCCAGTTTATTTTACTCTGGCAACAGACAAGCGTTTGACCTACAGGGAAGGGAAGGTTCGACCTAGCCTCTTTCCTTCCAGTCCTGGCTTATCAGTAAGAACGCCCTGTGACTGCTTTCTGGTTGTTGATTTATAACCCGCACCTGATGTCTCCCTGCTTGCTGAGAGTCTAAAGGAATGTAAAAGTGTGTGCGTCAATGATTTATTGTGTGTAAATGTGTGTGCGTTTTACCATTTTGTGTGTCCTTATTAAATGCTTTCTGAGGGTTCTGTCTGATGAGAGCGAATTGACTACCGACTTGTGCGTATCACTGATCTCTCTCCACTTTGCAAAGTTTAAATTGTTTATTGATAGTAAAGATTGGTATGGGTTAATCGATCGGCTTATTAATATAACCCCTGAACTTTCCCTAAAGTAACCCTGGATGGTAAAAGAAAATTACCTAACAAGAACCCTGTGGCAATCCCTAAGGAAGAAGGAGACTGGGAGTACACCCACCAATGTCAACACTAAAAGGCCTGTCCAAGGGGTAGGAACAGAAAAATTCCAAGGTGGTACCCTTGAGACCCACCCAGGACTCAAGATGGTCCAGGAAGTTGGAATGGTCAACTGTATCGAAGGCTGCGGAAAGATCTAATAAAAGCAGTAGTGCGTGAGAATCAGAACACACCAAGACATCATTCAGCACACAAATAAGGGCAATTTCAGTGCAGTGGTGCAGCCTAAAACCAGGCTGGCACAAATCAAGTAAAGATTTACCGACAATGGGATCCGATATTTGGTTATAGACCACAGCAGCAATCACACCTCAGAACCAGCTGTCATGTTTCCCGTTTTGGCCTTAAAACTCCCTTATCTCCTGGAAATTTCCTGTATTTTGTTCACTGAAAAAAAAATCTCTAGAAAAAATTACTAGAATGCTCTTGCAAAATTTATCATTTGCAACAAGACAAAAAAATAAAAACACGCACACAATAGCCTTGACTTAGATTTTATTTAAAATGATAAAACATGATAATGTTTATCGATCAGGCATGAAAAAAAAAAACAATACTGTAAAGATGACAAACAGTTTAACGGAAATCATGAGCCGGAAAATAGTCAGTGTGACACAAGCTTTATCATTTTTGATACTTTTTATCATCAGGTCTACCAGCTGCACAAGCCGCTGATGTTCTTCTCACAAAGCAGCAGGTTCTGTTAGTGGTTCTGGATCGGAGAAGAATCAGTGCCGGTGCATTTCACGCAACACAGAAGCTTTAGAAATAGTGTTGCTGCCTTTCATCCAGTGCAGTGGAATGTTGAGTCATGGAGAATCCCGACAGAAACGTGTGTTGAACGTGACGGTGGATGACAAACGCTGAGTGAAACTTACAGGACTGAAAAACAGACAGCACCCTAAACAGTTGCTAAGGCCCCAGCTGGTCTTTTAAGGCTGTGGTCATAAAATACAGAAAAAATAAACATATCAGGACTTTATTTACACCATCTGGTCATTCATTACCTCATGAAAATAAGTTCTTGGTGAGTTAAACAGTGAAACAATGATCGGGCATATAATTAGTTCTCAGTAAACATTTTAGTGACCCTTGAACTGTAACTCATACCTGCATATTTAGGTCTACATTCAGTCAGATTTGCAAATATCTGCTTTTCAGTTTAAGATATTCAGTCCTTTGGGACTCCTGAGCAAAACATAACTGGCTGCTTGTTTACAGTAATAATAATAATAATAATAATAATAATAATAATAATAATAATAATAATAATGAGCCTTTGTCTTTAGTCAAATTCAAACATCTCCAGACCTTCCTGGGCCTTTTTAGATGGCTATTTGAGCAGATGGAGACATTTATTGCTAAAATTTGAATAAAATCAGAAACAAAACAGACTAAACTAAATAAGAAACCAAGTAAACGTAACAGTTCAATTATAAATACTGAAATACAAAAGGGGCAAACAGATGGGGAATGACTGATGAAACAACCTGGCACTGCAGATCAAATATCAACATTTCAGCTCATCACTTATGTTTATGTTTATGTATTTAGCAGACGCTTTTGTCCAAAGCGACTTACACTTGTTTCTAATGTGGTTTAATTCATCGATTTGCAATGATTTTTATTTTATTTTTGACTGAACATTTACGCTTGAAGAGGTCCACCCCCCTCCCCCCAAAACAAAAACATCTATAAATACATATCAGCAGCACATGACCACAGCTTCTCAGTGTCTGCTTTGTAAGACTTCCAGTGTTTTTCTACCTGCATGTAAAAAATCCTCAGGGCGTTGCGAGAGGAAACACACACTATGATCCTTTTTAATGGAACAAACACGGTTCTGCAGCACGGCTTCACTTTAAAAAAGTCATAAACATAGTAAAAAAAGACTGCAGCATTAGGCTGGTAGTGGGTAAAAAGTCATATTCAAACATTTAAAAAGCAGATGCATGCATGATTCTCTACGAGTGTGATCACACACACCTCTGAAGCCGACGTGGAATGTGTTTCCTGCAGCAGCTATGGTGAGGTCGAGTCTTCATATTAAATTACTGATGAAAATAAATAAAAAGGTGGGGGTGGTGTGTGGGGAGAGCTGCAGCAGCGGTCAACGTTGAGCTGCAGTGATGAGATGAAACAGGGAGGGGGCGACAAAGACTTTGATCTGGCTCTGAAATGTCCCACTCAGGTTCAGTGCTCTGTGTGTGTGTGTGTTTGTGTGTGTGTGTTTGTGTGTGTGTGTTCTGAAGGCATGGCAGTGACTAAAGGCTGCTCTCAGTCTCAGTGACATGCTGGTGTCACCGTGCTCTGGCTCTAAGACAGATCTGGGTTCTACTGCCCTAAACAGAACCTAAAACAAAAAAGACAAAGGCAGCCTGGGTCTGGATCGTCTGGATTGGGGGCAGATTTCCTTCTCCAGGCTCTCAGGAGAGGAACTTGTTCTCCAGCTCGAAGACGGAGGGCCGTGCCGGGGAACTCTGGATGCGGCAGAGAGGCACGGTGCAGTCCCGTTTCTGTCCTTCTGTGTCCATGTCCAGCAGGGAGCAGCCCACCTCCGCAGACAGCACCATGTTCAGGTTCTGGGCTGCTTTCTCCCCGGAGTAGTGACCCAGTGAGTAGCTCTTGTTGCGTCCTCGGAGCAGGGCCCAGGTGTGAGGCTTGGCCCGGAATGAAACCGGCCGCGGGACGGCCTCTCCGCTCACTGGCTTTTCATCTTTCTGCTGCTTCTTCTGCGTGGCAGGAGGTGGTACGGAGGGCGGGCCGTTGGCTGAGAAGAAAGAGAAGAGTCAGTGAACAGTACAAATCCCACACCCCTCCCTTCCTAGTAGCGTGGCCTACTCACTGGTGTGGTTGGTGGTGTACTTCTTTCTGCGCAGACGTGTTCCTGTGTTGTGGTGTCTCTGCTCTGGGGGCTGGTTCTGGTTCTGTACTGGTTTTTGTGTCTCAGCTTTTTTACTGGGCTTCTCTGCTGATGCTCTGCCGGGTCTGGGTGGGTCAGAGCGGTGATTGTTGGCCACATGCTCGGTCTTGGAAGGGCTGGGCTCTGACACCTCCACCTCCGACTGTAGGAGGCACTTGGTGGAGTTGCACTCCATGATGGCTGACATGGAGACGAGATTGACAGGCTGGGCAACGGCGGCGGTGACAGCGGTGGCGGTGTTGTTGGATGATGACGTTTCTTCCTTGCGGGAGCGACCGCTTGGTGGCGAGGTGCTGCGGCGGAACCGGGTCGCCCGCTGGAATAGGCCCTCCTTCTTCTTCTTCTCCTCCTTTGGGGGCTCGCCATCCTCCCCTGGGGCTGAGTTTTTGATCGCTTCCCTGATGTCATAACCAAGCACCAGAGAGGCCAGCAAAGACCCGCAGCCGTAGAGCGCAGAGTCTGTCTTGCGGCGAGCCGATGCTCTTTTCAGGCTGTTCGTAGGGGTCAGCTGTGGTGTGGTGGAGGTGGATGAGGTGGACGTGGTGGTGCAGGGGTCGTCAGGAGTCTCTGGCGGGCCGCCCGGACTTCCTGCGCCGACCCCGGCATCTCCAGGTCCGTTATTCCCCCCGGGGCCCTGGGGCTGCTGCTCGTCCCTCCACAGAGGTAGATCGATGTACACCTGATTGGGGAACTTGAGCTGCTTTGGTTTGGAGCTGCTGTCGGGACATTCCTGGGAAAACGCCTCATCTTTCCCGACTCCCGCTGGGAACACAGGAATGGACAGCACACATCAATAACCCAGATTAGTTCTTCAAATGGATAAAAGTCTCCAGCTGCAAAGAATAGCATTCCTCAATATTCTCGTCACTATGTTTTGACAATTTTTCTAAAGAAAACAACAAACACGGAAGTTTTAAACTTCGTTCTATTATTCTGGCCGGTACTTGCCAATAGATCGTAAAGGAAGCCATAAAAACTGTTTACCCCCAAACAAACAGTAAAACTCAGGTGTGATGTTTTTTCATGTATTTTATAAATAAGAGCTGATAAGGAATCATAATAAGGTGTTTTACTGTTTTATTTATTAATTTTACGTTAAAAACTGAAGAAATGACGAACTCATCAGCTCACCTTGTTCAACGAACAACGCAGCGAGGGGAACAGACTTCTGGGGCTTCAGCAGGCTGGTGGACCAGGGGCTGCTGCCGTCTGACAGAGGACGCACTCTAAACACAAGACGGGTGAAGATGAATCCCGCGTCTGGTCTTAGCTGAGCTAACCCGTGTTTGTGTGTGACCTTCACCTCTCAGCTGCAGCGGGCCGCTCTTTGCTCTGGACTGAACTGGGGCCCCAGGTTCTTCCTTTCTTTTTGATTCCCTTTTTCACATCGTCAAACTCCTCTGGCCTGAAGAGGGAGCTGCGGCCCCAGGTACGGTTGCTCTCATCCTGAGTAACTGTTGACAGAGTCCTGTTACTACCACACATGTTCCTACACAGGAAGCATCTTAAAGCTGATCTTTTCAAAGTATAACTAAAAAAAAACTTTGATGTCTCTTAATTGTTGCTTATGCATTTTTCTCTTTTTGTTTATCCGCTAAGATTTTATTCCTACTAACATAAAATGTTCTTCTTTTATTTTGTTTTCATTAACTTAAGAGTCAGTTGAAGTTTGCTGCAAAGCACTGTTGATTTATCAATGCTTGAAAGTTGCTTTATGATTATAGATTTAGATTGACTAAATAATGATATAAAACCCAAAACGTGTACTTTAGTTTACTTTTCCTGCTTAAATTTACTTTAACAGACATTTTTAATGCTTTTTATCGACACACAGAATAACAGAAAGAGCAGACACGCCCACATCTGTGGCATAAATCTCATTAGTAGCACTTGTAGTAAAATCTGTACCATTTTTCGAAATGGTTTTGAACACGTTAGAATGTGTTGTGTAGCTCATCTCAAGTGAATAACTTGTTATTTAAAAGGAAATTGTGTTAGCCGCTGCTGTGTTGCTGTTCTTTTTCTGCATATGTTTATGTTTGGTTATCAGGTCATCTGTTAATGCTGCTGCGGTGAATCTCAGCAACAATCTGCTGTGTCTGAACTTCTCCATCTAGCAGAAATGCACCAGAGGAATTTGCTCTGGTTATTACAAGGGCGTTGGTGCGTGACTAAAGTCTTGTCACTGTTCAAACAACTGGCTGACTGCTTAAAGCTCTGGCTTTTGTTCCCGTGTCTCTCGTCCTCGTGAAAGACACGGGGCCCGTGTTCAGCTCCCAGTGAGCTGATGTGATTCCTTCAGTTGTTACATTTTTAAACAAGCGGATTTGACTCCACAGAGGCTAAGAAATTCACCCGAGAACAAAAAAATAAATCTGAAACACTTTGACATAAACCAGGAAGTGAACTCACGCTGAATGGCTCGCAGGCGGGGGATGAGTGTCGGACTGCTGGGAGGAGAGGAGCTGGTGCAGTGAAGGCTTCGCCTCTTGTCCATGGAGGGCGACGCCTGCACGGTGATCTTGTGTTGAAAGTCTGCAGGATGCAACATGAATATGTGTAACACAGTTGTTTTCAATCGCTGGTCTTATAACAGGATTACACAACTAGCATCCTTGCGCACATGCAACTAAAGTGGCGTGTTTTTGGTGAACAGATACGTGTTTTTAAGGTAAAACTAAACACTTTTTACCATTTGGCTGTAAAAAAATGCAGAAGAAGCATTAATATCAGGCGATTCAAAGTGAAAAAGGAAGATTAGATCTGCTCTGCCGACCTGAGGGCAGGCTGATGCGGTTTCCATCCTTCAGTTTCAGGCGAGAACGTTTGAATTTGCCTTTCCTCTTCTTCACGTTGGGCTTGTCTTTGTTGAGCTGGAAGATGAGGATGTTGAGCTCTCTCTCCAGCACATTGATCTCTCGCTCGGCCAGCTGCTGCTCCCGACGCTTCAGCAGCTCTTCCTGAGACTTCTGCTGCAGGGCCGCACGAGTCAGCTCCTCTTCTCTGGAACGAAGCTCCTGGGGGAACCAAACGAATGCACAGAGGTTTTACGTGAAACAAGCTTCAGGCTGTCTGTCTGGTGCGACAGTAACCAAGCTAATCTTTTGGGACTGAAGAGAAACGCAGAGCAAATATGAGAAACAAAGTCCTTGTAAAGAGAAGTCTGAGATAAGAAGCTGGAAGGTTAGATAACTCCATCATGGCGGCTGCATGAGATTACTGCCTGCTGTTTCAGACTGCTACAGCCTGACCTCTCACATGGCTTAGCCTTTCTTCACTCCTGTTTTCACTTTGACTGCTCTCAGCTGAGTAATAATAATAATAATAATTAAAGCTGCAAGCAGCGTCGTTTGGCCCTCGCAGCTCCGCGCCGCTCCGGCCTGGCTGGCAGCCCGGGGCACCAGGGCACGTCCGCGGAACAGAAACGTCGACCACCCTGACACCAGAAACCGCAAGCGATCACCTCGTCCGCATCTCACCCTGACTCAGCATCCCCTCTGAGCACACCATTATATTACACGTCTCACAACTAGGGCATACTCTACCTTTACGACTCTGGTGGTGTGATGACACAGACCAACTGTAATGCTTTTCTGACCACGCTGTTTGAAGTTATTGTAGGTTAAACTTATCTTGGTGCACTGGAAAGCTTTCAGATCTTGACAAATATGGGCATTTCACCATAAAACAATAGACTTCCTGTAGTAGGGGGCGGGACTTAGGGGATGTCAGCTGTCCACATTGTCATTGTCTTTAGATGTGGTCAGTGATCACACAGACAAAGTTTGATATAGATCTGATCATGCACATGGGAGTTATTGTCAAGAAATGTAATGGCGAAAGGTCAAAGTTTGAGGCTTAGCCACGCCCACACCTTTCAACTTTTGAAAAATCCGACGGTTGAATTTTTTTCCCTATGTCTTAAGAGGATATAGCAGAAGTTTGAAGGCAATTGGTGAAAAGGACGATGGGGCATAATACTCCAAACAATGCCTGCGAAAACCACTAAATCGAGTACTTGGACCAAAACGGCCGACTTCCTGTACGACTTTGCACTTGGCTCCAAGAGACTTTTTTGTAGGTCCTGAGACACCACATTAGTGTATCAAATTTCGTAATCCTCAGTCAAAGCATGGCTTGGGGCTATTAGTTTAAATGGTCCTAGGGGGCGCTATTTAAGGAAATAGGCCACGCCCACAAACTTCAGCTGTCTATTTCTCTTGGGGGTCAGACTAGGATCACTCATCAGAAGTTTCGTAGCGATATCACGATAACTGAAGAAATGAGAGGCAAACGTATTTCCATGGCTTGATGGCGATTTTCGGCATGCTCCCAAAGCCCCGCCTTTTTTCGAAACCTGCCAGTACTGGATACCAAGTGACCTCAACTTGTCAACTGCTTTTTGCCAGAGATTCCTATTGATTGGGTAAAAGGAGTCCAATAGGGAGATGTGAAAAAAAGAGTAGCGTGGTGAAAGGTCAAAGTTTGAGGCTTAGCCACGCCCACATCTTTCAACTTTTGAAAAATCAGACAGTTGAATTTTTTCCCCCATGTCTTAAGATTATATAGCAGAAGCTTGAAGGCGATTGGTGAAAAGGGTGACGGAGCATCACTCTCCAAACAACGTGTGCGAAAACCACTAAATCGCGTACTTGGACCAAAATGGCCGACTTCCTGTGCGACTTTGTGCTTGGGTCCAAGAGACTTTTTTGTAGGTCCTGCGACACCACATTAGTGTACCAAATTTCGTAATCCTCAGTCAAAGCATGGCTTGGGGCTATCAGTTTAAATGGTCCTAGGGGGCGCTATTTAAGAGAATAGGCCACGCCCACAAACTTCAGCTGTCTATTTTTCTTGGGGGTCAGACTAGGATCACTCACAAGAAGTTTCGTAGTGATATCACGATAACTGAAGAAATGAGAGGCAAACGTATTTCCATGGCGTGATGGCGATTTTCGCCATGCTCCCAAAGCCCCGCCTTTTTTCAAAACCTGACAGTACTGGAGACCAAGTAACCTCAAGTTGTCTACTGCTGTTTGCCACAGAATCCTGGTGATTGGGTAAAAGGAGTCCAGTAGGGAGCTGTGAAAAAAAGAGTGGCGTGGCAACAGGTCAAAGTTTGAGGCTTAGCCACGCCCACACCTTTCAACTTTTGAAAAATCCGACGGTTGAATTTTTCCCCCTATGTCTTAAGAGTATATAGCAGAAGTTTGAAGGAGATTGGTGAAAAGGGCGACGGAGCATCACTCTCCAAACAACGTGTGCGAAAACCACTAAATCGCGTACTTGAACCAAAATGGCCGACTTCCTGTGCGACTTTGCACTTGGCTCCAAGAGACTTTTTTGTAGGTCCTGAGACAACACATTAGTGTACCAAATTTCGTAATTCTCAGTCAAAGCATGGCTTGGGGCTGACAGTTTTAATGGTCCTAGAGGGCGCTATTTCAGAAAATAGGCCACGCCCACCGGATGTTGACATAAGATTTTTTGAGGGGCCAGACTAGGATCACTCACAAGAAGCTTCGTGACGATATCTTTAGAAATGACGAAATGGGAGGCAAACGTATGGCCACGGCGGTACGCCTGACTTCGCCGCGCCGCCACAGCCCCGCCCTCTGCCGAAAACTCCCATAAAAGGACGCCAAGCAACCCCCACTTGTCTTGAGTTACCAGCTACAAATTCGTGGTGATTAAGTGAAATGGGACAATTTGGGACCTTTCACAGTAAAACTTGACCTTTTTGGTCCTGAGGAGGCGGGGCTTGTGTGATGTCATCATCCGACCATTCATTTTACTTTGTGGGTGGATGAAGAATGACCACAGAAAGTTTGGTAACTCTATTCCATTCAGTTATGAAGTTATAGCAATTTAAATTTTTTTGGCGAGTAGTCAAACTTCGAGGCCTGGCCCCGCCCCTTCAACATATACGAAAAGTCAGAATCCTTGTCTCATTTTGTTCACCCATCCCTTCTGAACAATTTTACACAGTTTTTGAGATGATCGTGCGAAAAATGATCGAGCAATCCAATCAGAAACGGACCCTAAAAACGGCAAAAACGGCAAAAAATCGCCATTTCAACCAAAAATGGCCGACTTCCTGTTTGATATTGACCATGCTTGCAAGAGACTTTTCTGTGCGGACTGTTGAGTACTACAAGTGTACCAAATTTCATAACTGTACGATAAACTAAGCTTTATGGAGAGGTTTTTTTTTTCACTTTGTAGGGGGCGCTGTTCAGCCATTTTCTTTGAGATTTTTTTGGGACCTTTAAAATATCAAAATTTTCACTAGGCCTGACAAGTTTGCAAAATATTGTGAGTTTTGGGGTATGTTAAGGTCCCCAAAAAGCCGTTCAAAGCGGGCTAAGAATAATAAAAAAAGAATTAAAGCTGCAAGCAGCGTCGTTCGGCCCTCGCAGCTCCGCGCCGCTCCAGCCTGGCCGGCAGCCCGGGGCACCAGGGCACGTCCGCAGAACACAAACGTCGACCACCCCAACACCAGAAAATGCTAACGGCCACCTTGTCCGCAACTCACCCTGACTCAGCATCCCCTTTGAGCCCACCATTATATTTTATGTCTCACCACTAGGGAATCCTCTATCTTTACCACACTGGTGGTGTGATGACAGTGACCAACTTTAATGCTATTCTGACCATGTTTTTTAAAGTTATCGAAGGATAACGTTATCTAGGTGGCGCTGTGACCAACTACAGAAAAGTCCCATTGAGGTCAGCTTTGGTGACATTATATAACATTCACCAACCGTTTGTGCCTCATTGGCTAAAGGACATGATTGTTCATTGCCATATTCAGTTTCGGGCAAATCGGAGGCCGTTTGTGGAAGTTACAGTCAAATGTAAGGTCATGGCGTCACGCCAGCATTCACCATGGCATCAAAGCCCCTCCCTTTCTGGAAAGCTATCAGATCTGAATGGTCTTTAAAACATCATGAAGACACTGTATGACCTGAGTGTCATTTTCATTAAATTAGAGGGGACAAATATGGGCATTTCACCATAAAACAATAGACTTCCTGTTGTCAGGGGGCGGGGCTTAGGTGATGTCAGCTGTCCACATTGTCGTTGTCTTGAGATGTGGTCAGTGATCACACAGACAAAGTTTGAATTAGATCTGATCATGCACATGGGAGTTATTAAGTCAAGTAATGTCATGGCGAAAGGTCAAAGTTTGAGGCTTAGCCACGCCCACACCTTTATACTTATTTAAAATCCGACGGTTGAATTTTTTCCCCTTTGACTTAAAAGTACATAGCATAAGTTTGAAGGTGATCGGTGTAAAGGGCAACGGGCCATCAATGTCCAAACAACGTGTGCGAAAACCACTAAATCGAGTACTTGGACCAAAATGGCCGACCTCCTGTGCGAAATTGCGCTTGGCTCCAAGAGACTTTTTTGTAGGGCCAGAGACCCTACATGAGTGTACCAATTTTCGTAATCCTCAGTCAAACCTTGTCTTGGGGCTGACAGTTTTAATGGTCCTAGGGGGCGCTATTTCAGAATATAGGCCACGCCCACAAATCTCAGATGCCCATTTCTATTGGGGGTCAGACTAGGATCACTCACCAGACATTTTGTGGCGATGTCACGATAATTGAAGAAATGAGAGGCAAACGTATTGCCATGGCGTGATGGCGAATTTCGCCATGCTCCCAAAGCCCCGCCTTTTTTCAAAACCTGCCAGTACTATAGACC
The DNA here is from genome assembly GCF_043380555.1 of Nothobranchius furzeri. Lineage (NCBI taxonomy): Eukaryota > Metazoa > Chordata > Actinopteri > Cyprinodontiformes > Nothobranchiidae > Nothobranchius > Nothobranchius furzeri. The sequence continues at coordinate 24,578,411 of NC_091752.1, read as the reverse complement.
AAGTGACCTCAACTTGTCAGCTGCTATTTACCAGAGATTCCAGGTGATTGGGTAAAAGGAGTCCAATAGGGAGCTGTGAAAAAAAGAGTGGCGTGGCGAAAGGTCAAAGTTTGAGGCTTAGCCACGCCCACACCTTTATACTTATTTAAAATCCGACGGTTGAATTTTTTCCTCTATGTCTTAAGAGTATATAGCAGAAGCTCGAAGGCGATTGGTGAAAAGGGCGACGGAGCATCACTCTCCAAACAACGTGTGTGAAAACCACTAAATCGCGCACTTGGACCAAAATGGCCGACTTCCTGTGCGACTTTGCACTTGGCTCCAAGAGACTTTTTTGTAGGTCCTGAGACACCACATTAGTGTACCAAATTTCGTAATCCTCAGTCAAAGCATGGCTTGGGGCTGACAGTATTAATGGTCCTAGGGGGCGCTAATACAGAAAATAGGCCACGCCCACAAACTTAAGCTGACCTTTTCTATTGGGGGTCAGACTAGGATCACTCACAACAATGGTCGAGGTGATATCACGATAAATGAAGAAATGAGAGGCAAACGTATTTCCATGGCGTGATGGCGAATTTCGCCATGCTCCCAAAGCCCCGCCTTTTTGCAAAACCTTCCAGTACTGGAGACCAAGTGACCTCAACTTGCCTGCTGCTATTTACCAGAGATTCCTGGTGATTGGGTAAAAGGAGTCCAATAAGGAGCTGTGAAAAAAAGAGTGGCGTGGCGAAAGGTCAAAGTTTGAGGCTTAGCCACGCCCACACCTTTATACTTATTTAAAATCCGACGGTTGAATTTTTTCCTCTATGTCTTAAGACTATATAGCAGAAGTTTGAAAGTGATTGGTGAAAAGGGCGACGGAGTATCACTCTCCAAACAACGTGTGTGAAAACCACTAAATCGCGCACTTGGACCAAAATGGCCGACTTCCTGTGCGACTTTGCACTTGGCTTCAAGAGACTTTTTTGTAGGTCCTGAGACACCACATTAGTGTACCAAATTTCGTAATCCTCAGTCAAAGCATGGCTTGGGGCTGACAGTTTTAATGGTCCTAGGGGGCGCTATTTCAGAAAATAGGCCACGCCCACCAGATGTTCACATCAGATCTTTTGGGGGGCCGGACTAGGATCACTCACAAGAAGTTTCGTGACGATATCTTTGGAAATGACGAAATGGGAGGCAAACGTAAGGCCAAGGCGGTACGCCTGAATTCGCCGCGCCGCCACAGCCCCGCCCTCTGCCGAAAACTCCCATAAAGTGACGCCAAGCAACCCCCACTTGTCTTGAGTTACCAGCTACAAATTTGTGGTGATTAAGTGAAATGGGGCAATTTGGGACCTTTCACAGTAAAACTTGATCTTTTTGGTCCTGAGGGGGCGGGGCTTGTGTGATGTCATCATCCGACCATTCAATTTACTTTGTGGGTGGATGACGAATGACCACAGAAAGTTTGGTAACTCTATTCCATTCAGTTATGAAGTTATAGCAATTTAAATATTTTTGGCGAGTAGTCAAACTTCGAGGCCTGGCTCCGCCCCTTCAACATATACGAAAACTCAGAATCCTTATCTCATTTTGTTCGCCCATCCCTTCTGAGCAATTTTACACAATTTTTGAGACGATCGTGCGAAAAATGATCGAGCAATCCAATCAGAAACGGACCCTAAAAACGGCAAAAACGGCAAAAAATCGCCATTTCAACCCAAAATGGCCGACTTCCTGTTTCATATTGACCATGGTTGCAAGAGACTTTTCTGTGCGGACTGTTGAGTACTACAAGTGTACCAAATTTCATAACTGTACGATAAACTAAGCTTTATGGAGAGGGTTTTTTTTCACTTTGTAGGGGGCGCTGTTCAGCCATTTTCTTTGCGATTTTTTTGGGACCTTTAAAATATCAAATTTTTCACCAGGCCTGACAAGTGTGCAAAATATTGTGAGTTTTGGGGTATGTTAAGGTCCCCAAAAAGCTGTTCAAAGGGGGCACGGAATAACAAAAAATAATAATAATCAGAGCAAAAACAAGAGGCCTTCGCAGCGCTTTCGCTGCTCGGGCCTAATAATAAACAGAGCAAAAACAAGAGGCCTTCGCAGCGCTTTCGCTGCTCGGGCCTAATAATAGTCGACACTTGATGACTTCAATAAAGCAGCTTTACAGTCACCCACCCTGTTACTGATTCTTGTCAGATGTTAACAGGAAATTTGCTAATGCAAGAAGAGTTTCTAGAGATCTTTTGAAACTAAATACAGGTAAAAGCAGAGATTTCAGTCCAATAAAGAATGAATAACAAACTTATTATATTGTAAAAGGAATGAGAGGAGAGGGAATGCCGTGTCAGCTGATTAACCACGAATTACTGATGTAAGCTCAAAGCTGTACCTTTTCTTTGGTCCTAAGCTCGTCGAACATCTCCTGGATCTCCACGCGCCAGTCGTCCTGCATGCTGTGGAAGGAGTCCTGAGGCATGGTGGCCATTACCGCCTCCTCGATGGCTGACAGTTGCTCCAGGATGCAGGAGAAGGAGGGACGCACGTGAGGGTCCTGGTCCCAGCACTCTGCACAGCAAATATTGATACATTGATATTGTTAAGCTTCATATCGATTAAGGTTTTTACAATAAAGCACAAATCTTTAATCAGTTCTAGCATATTCATATCCAGATGTGTCTACTAAGATTGGGTGGTTGGTAAAACGTTGTCATACCGATACTCGTCAGTCCAACAAATGATGATATATGCCCGCAGGTGATGTTCAGACTTGGTTGGTCCAACATGCAATCGTTCCATCACAATCGTTCTTACTCAGTTTAAGGCGGCGGGCAATGAGGGGTCTTCAAATAAGATATCGTTGCTTCTGATTCTCATTGGCTATTTGATGCACAGATCAAGAAATTGGTTCAAGCTACTCTCGTGAGAATAGGAGTTGGCACTTTTGACCTGTCGGCCAATAGCCAAAGAGTTTTCCTTAGTGGGGGTGGGGGGGGGGGGGGTAATGTTTCAGCTACTGAATCAGTAGCCTCTTTTCGAAAACAATGCTGTCAATTTGCCACAATGCCAAGGCGGCATCAGGGAGCCTTAGGTCGTTTATAAGTGGTCTGACCGTGGCGGTGATGTAGTGCAATTGTGTCCTTTTTATAAAAGATTAAGCGGGTAAAGGGGGTATGGAATGATGCACCGCCGCAGACTTCCATTGATCTTGGATATACCTTGCTATTATTGACACCAACATCGCGCTCATTAAGTTATTTTGACAAGCTGCTCCTAAAGATTCAACATAATTCATTGTCATTGCACAGGCGTACAAAGAAATTGACTTTGCGCTCACTAAAGACAGCTCATGTAAAACATAAGTAAAATAAAATAACAAGGCTAAAATAGATGTCACTCTCTCTCTCCCTCTCACACACACACACACACACACACACACACACACACGCACGCACGCACACGCACACACACACACACACACACACACACACACGAACACACACACACACACACACACACACACACACACACACACACACGCACACGCACACACACACACACACACGAACACACACACACACACACACACACACACACGAACACACACACACACACACGGCCAGTTTAAGGTGCAAAAATGTAAAAGTAAACATGGTAATAAGATAAGCCTAAACTACTAACTGAAACTTAAAGTAAACATAAATGTAAACAGTCACGCGTTGAGGTGTCACTTTTAACCAACTTGATGTAAAGGTGCTGTAGAGCACTGATTGTCCAGCAGAATCCCTGTTACTGACCTAGCAGCAACATTCAGTTCAGTGAAGCTCTTGCATGAAAGCTGTTTAACAGCCTGGTGGTGTGTTTTTATTGTCCTGTATCGTTTACCAGACGGGAGAAGTTTGAAGAGATGGTTAGCAGGGTGGGTTGAGTCCTTCAGGGTGTTTGTGGTTTTTCAAAGGCAGTATTAAACATGCCATCAGGGCAGGCAGGTGTGTGTTTGTTATTTTCTCTGCAGTTGTGATTCCTCTCTTCAGGGCCTTCCTGTCAGCTGCAGAGCTGCTGCTGTACCACACCAGGATGCTGTTGGTGAGGACACTCTATGAAGCAGTGATAAAACCACACCAACAGTTTTTGTGGCAGGTTGATCTTCCTGATAGCCGTTGTTGTGCCTTCTTTATCAGACATTTGGTGTTGTGTGTCCATGTGAGGTCCTCTGTTATGTTTGTGCCCAGGAACTTGAACTGTGACACCCTCTCCACCTGCTGCACATTTACTGAGTGACTGGCACTCCATCTTTTTCCTTCTTGGGTCAATGATGATTTTTTTGGTTTTGTTGGTGTTCCGGGTCAGGCTGTTAGCTGTACACCAGTCTACCAGCTGCTTCACTTCTTCCCTGGCTGATTAGGCCCACCACGGTTGTATCATCTGCTAATTTAATGATAGATTTGGTGTTGTGGTTGGGCTTATAGTCACGTGTGTACGAAAACCTGCGATATTCGATAACAGTGCTTAATATTGCGATATCGATATTACTCACGATAAATGAACAAATACTTAAGTATGCAGTGTTGATGTGGTCTGGCGTGTGACGTGTGACGTCTGCTCTGGGTTCAAAGCAAACAAAAACTAATGCATGAATTCCATTACAACATAACATTTTTATTGAAAAAATATGCAGCTGCACCTGCTACTGTAGTAGCAGCAAAAAAACAAACTGCATGCATGCAGTTTCTCAGTGACTTTAAAACATCACCTCCACCATAAAACTTTTTCTGATGCTCCAAATACAGAAAAACATCCCTTACCAGGGTTTTTGAATAAATTAAAAAAAATCAGAAAGTAAGTTTAAATGTTAAATAATAGTTAACATCACTTAAATGCAACAGCAAATTATCTCATTGCTTCTGAACATTTTCTCCACTTATGTGGTTATGATATAAGGCTTTTGCTGCTATTGGGAAGTGAACTGTGCTGGGCCAAACTGGGAGAATATTAAGATTTTCTGAGGGAAAGAGAAAAACAATTGTCTACCTTTCAGAAGAGGAACTGGCAAAAAAACTACATGGAAAATATGTGAAAACGTTTGTTTTTAACCCCAAATTGAACAAGTTTACCAAGATCTTAAAAAGCAGCTCAGATGATGAAACTGCAACTATGATTCTGGTAACAAGCTAACAAATTGAACTAGCTCCTCTAAGATAACCGGCTAGCAGAGCTTCTGACTGACAGTTTATGTGCAGCAGCAAATCCACTATCCTGATTAACAAGGTTATAAAAGCTCATAAATGAAAAATCACTTTGATGTGTGGGGGAACTTTTCCAGGCCCTCTTTAGCAGGGTGGGACTGGGAGGAGAGTGCTGTAGCATTTTAGCTGGAAGCTAACCGGAGCCTGGGGCTAACACTAGTGACATGAAGGTGGGTTGGTTCACCGGCACGTGTCGGAGTCAGCCCGGTAAAAATGAATAACGACACCGAGCGGAGTCATGTTCACGTTTGAAAGCAGCGCTGAATCCAGAAACATCAGCACAAAGTGCGTTCGTTGCTCTGAGCCAGCATGACGAACAAGGGAACAGCGCCGCAAACTCTGTTCGGGAGTTGCTTTCCAAAAGGGTCTATGTAGGGGGCGGGCGTATTACGTGAACGGAACCATCTGATTGGCCGCATATGAGAAGGATTACATTTGATTGGTCAAATAATACTTCCGCGTAAAAAACAGAGCTGGTTTACAAAAAGCTGATGTATGACACGGATGGAAATGTTTGAACCAAACATTTATCGCTGTTTTTGCCGTGTTTTGCGATGGGCCTATCGCACGTCCTGTTATCGCGATGACGATCATTTTTCGATATATTGTGCAGCCCTAGTGTACGGGGAGTACAGGAAGGCAGTCGGCACGCAGCCTTGTGGGGCTCCTGTGCTGAGGGACAGAGAGGAGGAATGGTTGGGCCTAGCTTAACAGACTGTGGTCGTTTTGTTAGAAAGTCTTGTATCCAGAAGCAGATGTTGTGCTCGAGACCAAGGTCAGACATCTTGTGGAATAGTCTACTGGGCAGAATGTTGTTGAATGCAGAGCTGCAGTTTACATACAGTATAGCAGCTTTGCATATGTATAGTTGTTCCAGGTGTGTCAGAACAGTGTGGGGGGTGGTAGAGCATCGCCACACTTCCACGGCGTCTTCATAAGACACACCGTGGTGGCAGAATTACGCTGATTTGTCAGCAAGGTGGCTCTTCTAAAAAGGGATAGTAAGAGCTTGATAAAATTCTGAAGCTAATTTGAAGATGCTAACAGACGTTATGGTAAGGATGATTCACAGATGATTTTCATTAGGATGGTGGACATATGACTTGTGGAATAATTATTTTATTAGAGTACTTTTATTTGACCCTTGCGGAAGTAAAACGTGTGTTTTTGTTTGAGGTGACTGTTCTGTCAACGAAGTGAGGCTTTGAATGGTGAGTTAAGACATTATTTTGACTTTCCAAGTGATTTGACAAAAGCGTTTACTGTGTCTACAGTACGGTTATAGTTGAATCAATTATCAGCATTTATCATTGGACTCAAAAGAATCCCAGCTTTTTAATGATGTATAATGTGTATATGTACATAAAGCAGACTTGACACAGAAGTATGTAATGTCCCATCATTGAGACATTCATAATAAATATGATTCTAAAAAAACGTAATTTTGAAATTTGGTTTTAGTTACCTTCCATGAGCTTGGCGAAGGGTTCAGGACAGGTGGAGGGGATGGGCAGGGTTAACTTATTGACAGCCACACCATAAGCAACAGCCAGACCATCAATCCCTCGGTAAGGCACCTCCCCTGTTAACAGCTCCCACAGCAAGACGCCGTAGCTGATGGTTGGCATATTTGAACAAAAATAAAGTCAACAAAAAATCTGCAAGATATTTTTTGTTTATTTCTGTCTGTTTGACGTACCTCCAAACATCGCTGCCTTTAGAGAAGAGAGAGGACTTGATAACTTCAGGGGCCATCCAGGAATAGGTTCCCGCAGCAGACATTTTGGTAGTTTTATGCCACTCCCTGGCCAGGCCAAAATCTGTGATCTTCAAGGTCTTTCTCCCGATGTCGTCGTTCTCTATTTTTTCAAGTAATAAAACTAAAAACAAAAGGAAAAGAAATGATAAATTAGAGCTAGACTGAAAGGACGTTAGGCTAGGGGTAAAAGTTGCTGAGAGGAGCTAGAGGTGAAAGGAGAATAGAGGTAAAGGGAGGTGTAAAGAGTAGGAGAGAGAAAAGGACAACCGTGCAGGTGAGGTGTGATAGCTGATAGGGCCAACACTGGCATGCAGGCCATTTATTACTGTATTAACAGAAGGTTGACAGCTCCTCTAAGCAGCTGTCCTGCGGTGCTAAAACAGTTTAACACATTAAAGACAGAAGCAACCTCTCCAAACCTGCTGGTGATGTTACACTGGGCTGGAGAGAGCTGCCAATGTGGATCTATGGTTCACTGAGGTAAAATATGATGTGAAATAGGGCTGTGCAGTTAAGAAAAATGTGTGTTTCAATCTGATTTTTTGCCTTCAGATGAAGAAAAGAAAATGTAATCAACAACAGAAATCCATTATTAAACTCCTCCATAACATTCTGTTTTACAAGTATGTTTTTATTTCTATTAAAAGGATATTCCAACCAAAATAAAGAACTTGTCTGCTGACATACTTCCCAGTGTTAGATAAGTGGGAAAAAACTATTTTAAACCAGCCCAGTCAATTTCTCTGCTGTACTCCCTTCACTTTAGCTTAGCATAAAACACAGTAAGTGAATGGATCCAACTAGAATTGTGAGTGCTAGTTGTGTGTGTGTGTGTGTGTGTGTGTGTGTGTGCACACGCGCATGTGCGTTTTGTTTGGTTAGCTAAAAACATGTGCATCTTTGTGTATGGAAGCAGGTGTCGTTGGGGCTGCCATGCACCTTTCAGCTGTGCTTTATCATAAACTAGTCCCAAGTCTAAAATGACGCCAGTGATTCCTTTATGTTAGTAATTTTTCTCACTTGCAGTCAGTCATATTTATGTCACCAAGCAGAATTGGGATCACTACTGAGAGATTTCAAGGACATTTTTACTCACAATGCTAATTGGATCCATTCACTTACTGAGTTTTATGCTAAGCTAAAGCTAATGGAGTCCAGCCGTGCCAGGAGAATGACTGGGCTGGTTAAAAATCGTTATGTCTAACTCCGGGAGATATGTCAACAGACAAATTTTCAATTCTGGGTGGAATATCCCTTTAAGCACTTTTCCCATCCATTATGAAAGCCAAACCCGTCTGTGTCTTATGTTGGTCTGTAAGTGAGTAGCAAAATGCCAGGAATTCAAGGTGCAGCGGATATTCTCGGGAAAAACAAACAGATACATTATAAAAAATTTAAAATGTCCTGTCTTCTGGTTTCCCCTAAAGTCAGATAATCTGATGGCTGCAGAAAAGGGTACAACACTGGCTCTTACACACACATACAGTGTGACCATTAGACACACAGCTCTGGTGACTGCATTTCAGGTCAAAACTTCCAGAACCACCTCCGAATCGAACCAAACCTCCTCCCACTCGCTTCGCTCTTTAGATAAAACTTTTATTTGAAACGTTTTTATTGGAATGGGATGAGCTTTTCAAGCAATATGGCAAAAAATGTTCCCGATAAATATCTCATACTGCACCTTTAAAACCAGGTATGGCATGTCCAATCTTAAATAACCTGATTCAGGATTAGGGGAAAAACACTAAATCTCTATCTAACATCCTAAGTACACAACGCAAAAATGGAAACTTTTCTTGAACCACCAAAACAAACTATAGGCAACAATTCTTTTGAGTAATAAATCCTTTATAACAACCAACAGCAAGGTGACGACTGAATGTTTGATTGCTTTAATCATGAGAAAGAAAACTTTATAGTGTGTCAATTGGCAAGTTGGTGCACAGATTTTGAGGTAATAAGTGTTTGACCTACCGAATATGAAAATTTCAACAAGAAGGTCTTGATCACTGAGAAACAGTTTAATACTGGTTCTTTTTTAAGTGTTTCTTGGCTAGTAAAAGCTAAACCATTAGCATTAGCAACTCCACAACATGGCGGAACACATTTGGGCTTTTGTTTTTTGAGGCGGTAACACATCAGCGTTGCATTTTTACCCAAGAAGTGCAAACAAAGGAAGCCGAAGAGTTGTTTTGCCAATCAGAGGCGAGACATTTGCATATCATAAAACTAATGAGAAAGATTCATAAACCTGCCCCCCCCCCCCCCCCCCCCCACACACACACACACACACACACACTCCTAAAACAAACTTCTATCCTCTGAAACATGAGAACTTGTGCGTGTACATTATAACGTAAAGTCAGCTTAAATAATTTTCATTCTATACAAAATCTGCTGATTTTAGAAGCATTAATATCAGTATATCGGTATCTGCAAATATTGGTTATCGTTATAACAGTGAAATTAAAATTGGATATCGGCATCGGCCCAAACATTTCATATCGGTGCATCACTGCTGGAATAAAAGAATAAATGTTCCTTCAGAGACTCCAATTATAAATGTTTGGATTTAACTACACGGTAAAACAAGGAAGACATCAGCAGATAAGTTTATGTACACTGATGAAAGAATAGGTAGGATTAGGTTTTACAATAAAAAAATTGCAAAACTTCCTAAAACATTGTTCACGCTTTCAGACTGAAGTGGTCCTATCAGTGTGTACTTTCAAACAACAAGACAACAAAGCAGAATCAGCAGAGTAACATGAGCATGGAGGACAGGAATGGGGGTTTTCCTCATTCTGTCCTTAAACACGCAAACTCTAGGACTGCCCCCGCTTCTGGCATTTAAGTGCATAAAGGTCAAGCTTGTAATTCTGCCTTCAAACCTCACAAACAAGACGGCACATCAATCCAACCTGGATGAGAAGATCTGCAGGCTCCATATCCTATATTTGCTCACTCCAATTTGCCACCTAGCGGCAAAATTCCGAATGGATTCCTGTTTGCATCAGCTACTATTATGGTAGGTTTGAAATATATTTTAAGCATCACTCTAAGACTAGTGAGACTCTGGTGAGTCTTAAATAATAAAAATGACACTGGTGACATTACTCTCCTCAGGCAAAGAGGGGATTCTCTACCCAGGCTGCAACAAAAGGAATTCCATTACAAACTGGTTTCACTGGACCAATGATACACTCAAGCTTCCTGTTGTAAAGTCCTTTCCAAGTGATTCCATAGATTCCTCCCAGCAGGCTCTGTGGTGTCATAAAGACTACTGATGGCTTAGTTACACAACCTTGAGAAAAAGCAGTTTTGAGATAAACGTGTCTGTGTTGATTGACCTATAGAATATCTTGCCAAATGCTTTCTTTGTAGTTCCATGATACTTCAGTGTCAGCCCTCAAGATATTTCTGATGAAAGACCAAGCTCCTGTCTACATTTCTCCATGCTGATGCTATGCCTTCCAAATGCAACTTTAAACACCAACTGGCCCTTTTGTTTGGGAAAATATGTCTGTAAGTGACACAACATGGAACAAAAACAGTGTAAACCCCCATTGTCTGCATTAGCCACAGAAAGGACACAGACAGGAGAACGATTGGGTCAGAAAAAGCTCTTCTGTCACAGGAAAAATTTGTATTCATGGCTTCGCCCAGCTTGGTTTGTGGCTACCCCTTGGAGGCTGTATTGATTTAGCAGCTAGCAGAGGCTAACCGTTAGCATTAGCAACTCCACCAAACTGCAGAACTCCTTCAGGCTTGTGTTAGTTGTGGAGATAAACCATCAATGTTGTGGAACAAACTGAGTCAGTGGTAGAGTTGGGTTGCTGTTAGCAAATCCAAGGCGACATGTCCAAATATCAGGAAAAAAGATTCCAAAACTTGCGATGGACTGGCAGCCTGTCCAGGGTGTACCCCGCCTGTTTGCCTGGACATTGCTGGAGATAGGTACCAGCCCCCCGCAACCCTGCGTGGATATGCGGGTATTGATATTGGATGGATGGAAGATTCTAAAACCTGCTGTGTTAAGCTCTCCTCTGATGTGGCATAGGTCCTGGTCCTGAAACAAGCACACTTGAGGCATTCATTCCTACTAGAAACTAGGGATGCGCAGAAATAAAAATTTGTGGCCAAAACCGAAATAAATTATTATGTCAATAATTAGAACCATGGAACTTTTGGCTACGATGTGTACTAACCTCAATATCAAGACATTACAATAAATCAATTACAAAACCATGAAAATATTTATTTAGCACAGATAGAACAACAATGAGCAATATAAATTAAAACTCAAAATAAAATGTTTCACCTGGCCCTACTTGTGTACATTAAATAATAACAAATTATTATTTACAATAAATAAATCAAATAATAAATTATAAATGTACACACTTATAACCCTTTATGCGCCAGTTGCAATATTGTGTTTAACAAGCCACAGCTGCAAGCATAATCCCTCGTGAAGTTATTACTTCACACCAAAAGATAGTGGAAATGTGTAACTTCAGTCTGCGCAACACTTTGGGTGTTTTCTTTTTTTACATTTTCAGAGTTTATAGTTTGACAACTGCGAAAACGGGAAAAGCTTTACTTTTGAAATCAGTACAAACGTACGATTTTTATGAAGCAAAAAGCAAAGTGCCACATAAGGTCAGAGTGCGATGAAACCTTCACCTAACGGTCTGTTTCGGACGTTTTGTTTCAATGATTTAGGTATTTCGGCTGAAAACTGAAGATGCACTTTTAGGTCATTTTCTGCAAAAAAAATTTCGGTGGCCAAATTTTCGGTGCATCCCTACTAGAAACCACTTCAAATGAATTAATTAAACAAGTATACTGCACCTTTATTCTCTACCAGAAGTACCTCAAAAATAAAATGAAAGTGAAACAAAAGTTGGTGGATTTTGAGACATCTGTTTTCTTCAACGGATTATAGAAGAATCAGCATAGAGGCTGAGGGGTTAGGCAAAGATTTTTTCCATGTTTGTTATATACACACCGTGAGACTATCTGTTTGTAACAGAAAAACTAATAATAAAAACAACACGTCTACAGCTGAGCTAATGCACGAAATAAGTTTTTGGTGCAGCTTGCCTAAAAACAGACTAAGGACTGAGAGGATATGATGTTTTTAACAAGGGGAGGCTGAGTCATGGTAAAGCAGTTGTTATGGTGTATTTAAAAAAATGTCACGCTTAGCTAAATAGGCCTTGTCAGCAGACTCTAAGGAACGCACCCTCACACATTGTTACATGTCAGCAAAAATTAGCTCCAGGTTAGAGCAAAGGAACCACAACTGACATTCTTGATTGTGCTAGTACACACGGGTCATTATATCAGAATAACACAAGATTTTCTTTTCCCGTTTTGTTTGGGGATGGATGTTTTATTCATAAAAATACGGGCAAAGGAAAAAAGGACACACAAATAATCAAATATAGCCCAAAAATGGTTTGTTGAAAAAGTAAAAATAAATAAAAAAATATTCCAGCTTCTAAGAGGACAACAAATCACCCAAAATAACATCAGAAGTCAGGCTACAACTGTTTTTTGTTATATCCCAGTCAACATTTTCTCCTTTCTCTGAAAAGAAAATGTATCTAACAGGACAAGAGCTCAGCGCAACCGGAGATGGACTTGCCTTGGAGGCAGGCCCCACCCTTGGTCTAACTCCCATTTAATTCCTGTTTCCAATAGTGGATCCTGAAGCAAACCCATCTTTCATTGGGCAACAGTGGGAAGATCAGAAGCAGAGCTGATGTCTTCAAAGCAGATCCCACGCTTCTTCTCGTTGCTTTCCTCCCCTCAAGGTAAGAATGGGGAAAAACTTTTGGGGAAAATATGACTATACTATTTCCCATTTACAACATAAAAACAAGCACTGCAGTCTGTAAATCGGCAAAAGGGCATTTTAACCTAATCAGTTCTCAAAGGTCTCATTCACTTGTTTTTGTTTTCTTCTAATAAAATTTGCTGTTGTCTCTAGTATGAATAAAAGCCTTTAGAGTCACTTTCTGGGGGGGGGGGGATAGCTCTGCCACTCCTGTTTCAGTACGTAGGTTAATTGAAGAAGTGGGTCAGCAAAAAATAAATACAGGATTAAGAGTCTTACTCATTAATATTCATGATTTGAAAACATCTAACCTCTGACTGGTTAACAGAAATGCAACTCTTCTACACTCTTCTTTCTTGGGTAAAAAAAATGCAATACTGATGTTTTTTCTCAATAAATAACACAAGCCTCAAGTGTTTTGCCATGTTGTAAAGTAGCTAATGCTAATGGAAAGCTTCTACTAGCTGAGACACAAGCCTCTTTTATAAAACAATGATGTCAATTTGCTACAAAGCTGTGGCAGCATGGGAGCCTTTGGTCATTTGTGTCAGACCGTGGCGGTCGCACAGCACACGTTTGCCCTTTTCATATAAAAATATGCAATGGTGGCAAAAAGACTTCGTTTTTACTTAAAATTAACTTGTTTTTTATTAAAACTGAAATGACGCTCCTTACGATTTTTTACAAGCTGCTCCTAAATGTGTCTAACCTCCAATGCTACAAAATTCCTGCATCGCTATGCCACCATGGCGCATTCATAAAACACACCATGGCAGCAGCAATACGCTGATTTACCAGCATGGTGTGTCTTCTAAAAAGGGCAACAATCTACCCACCCCTGGATGAAATATCAACACAGCCTTCTGCGGTCACAAGCCATGAATGAAAAATGTCCCTGTGATGTTGAAGGGCCTGCTTTTTCTGACTCCACCATTTCCCCATCTATATCCTTTCTATGGCTAATGCAGGTGAAGGGGTTGAAGAACATTTTCACGTTCGGCCTGCACATGCAACTCAGACTGACCGATTGCAATTCAAAAGGAACAAGTATTATGACAAAACAATACTTTATGAATTGTTTTAAAAATCCCCCCAAAAACCACAGAGGAGCCGCTGAGATTGTGACCATGAAACCCAAGCCTTATGCAACAGAGGAAAGAATGATCTTTTCTCTTCTGATCTAATCTTGACCACTGAGCTGACTACTGTGGCCTTAAACTGTTATACCTTTGGTGCAAATGCAAGAAAACAAAAACATTCAGATAATAACAATCCCTGAATTGATAAAAGTTACTGATTTTATTCCATAATTATCTTGCAGAAAGAAACTTGTGCAACTTCAAGGTTAAAGATTTCCCCAAGAAAGTCTTTATTAGGCAGGGCAGCTTTATTGGTCTAGCACATTTCATACACAGAGGCAATTTAATGTGCAATGTGCTATTAAAAACATCATGGTTTCTAAAAAAATAAATTAAACAAACTCATCTTAAATTGGAGCATATCTAAAGTTGCTTCCTCTAAAATAAATGTATTACATTGAACTTCATTAGGTAAGTAGAAACAAGGCTATCCTTCACACACCCAGTGCTGAAAACTGTGCCTTCAGGCATTCAGGCTGATGGGGAAAAGATCAGGGCTGATAGTCAGCTACATCCATCTATCATGGTCTCTCTGTACCACTTTCTGTTTGTTTGTCCACTTCCTCTACAGGTTAAAGTCTGAAACAGTTTGTAAGAACCAGGCTTGGCACATTAAAACATGTTTAAGGTTAGGAATGCACCGATCAGGCTTTTTGCTGCCGATCACCGATACGATATCAAAGAATGCTGATCACCGATACCGATCACCGATACCGATCACGTGGACTGGCCAGAAATTTTCTACTACATTATAATGAGTGCTACAAACTACATAATCTGGGAATAAAGGAAATGTAACCTAATCTAAAATGGTCTGTCGGTCTGCTTTGATCTATTTTGAAAACTCCGATCAAAACCGATAGGGGCGCTATCGGCCGATTGGGATCAAATGTCGATCCATCGGTGCGTCCCTGTTTAAGGTGAGGGAAACCAGTGCCTTTTGCTACAAAAAGCCTCCTTCTTTGTGCGGGTAAGCCGCGGACAGGAATGCAGAGGATAGGTTGACGTGGACGGCAGCTCGTCTCAGCTGTGGGCCCTTTTCCTTTTCACCCAGCCCTGCAACAATAGGTGCAGTCAGGGAGAGGTCATAAAAAACACAGTGAAAGCATCTCAACTCCTCTCTCCCCTCTGCCCTTTCTCTTGTCAGAGAAAAGACAGGCAGTAACTGTCTGTGTGTCACCCAGGGTAATTGTGGGAAACCAGAAAAAGTTGCCTTGCAGCACATATTTGAGCTCTTCTAGCTCATTTTCTAATCGTTTTTAATCAAATTATTCCCCCAAAAATGAGATAACAAAATAATTGAAGGTATATAAAACAATTGATTAGGAATAATTCAATGAGCTCCATTTCCTCTCTTAAACAGAAATAGAAATACTGCTTAAAAGTAAATCTTTTGAAAACGCATCTGAGGGATTATGAATTTTGTTTTACATAGGCTTATGCTCAGTGGCTTTTACAGTAATCCACTGCCTGATTGAATCAAATAAATTTTCTACTAATTACCCCATGATCCATTTAATAAGCTGACTCTAAGCTTCTGTTTTGTCTCATAAGTCCACTCCTCATCAGCACATAGATTTCCTCAATACCAGGTCCACTCTAAACTTTTTTAATCAAAATGTTTAAAAAAATAGTTCTTATTGTCACCACAGATGTAGCGAAAGGTGGGTGCATTGAGAAAGAAACAAGGAGCAGGAGGGGAACATGAGGGTGAAGCCCAACAATGGTTTCAGATTGATGGGAGAACGAAGTCACACGTGCTCCAAACACAACTCCATCCGTTTTAGTGACACACATTTCTCGCATACTATCACTCAACTAAGCTCTAAAACTTTCAAGAAAATGTGGATTGTTTTTGCTGGCCCAGAGACAAATTTCAGAGTGGGATTTTGCCCTACATGTTGGCCCACAACATCTGCGAATCAGAGGCATACCAAACAATGAAAGGAAGAAAACAAATAACATTACAATGGTACAGATTAATAAGATCGTACACTCTGGAGCCTTTTGCAATAATGATCGAATAAAATGTTTATATGAATTCATTTATTTTCCAGAAAAATGCAAAAAACAATTGACAAGTTTCTAGCACAGCAACATTAATAAATATTAGATTTGGATGACAAACTAAAATGCACCAACTTATGCTTTGTTTCAGGCACCAAGTTCCCCAAATCAATTAATATAAGTATCTGTAAGCACGTAAAAATTAAGATGAAAAAGACTGTCCCAAAATAAACGCAAAACATATTAAGCAGTAAGTGGGGGCAGAACAGAACATGGAAGAAGGAGAAAAATAACAGGGTAAGAAGGAAACCCCCTCAGTTTGTGGCCATAAAAGAGTACCGCTCCTCTCTGGGAGATTAAATATGAACAGAACAAAACAAAACGAGGGCTTTGAGACCCTCCGAGTCCTAGCCATTCTTTTGGCCACAGTAGCCTAGCAACCGCTGCTTGACCAGTCCATTGTGTAAACGTATGTTAAGCTTTTATCCCTCATTAGCAACATTCCTCCCTGCAGGCTGGGATTTTACAGATTAGGTTGAAAAACACAAAAGAGATTGGACAAATCTTGCTGACTTCCAACATATTACTTTACAGGCTAATCATTGATCAAATAGCTGTATGTTTGTCTGTGTGGAGCATGTGCACGCTGTGAGTTGATAAATCAGGCAAAACAGTCGGGTCAAGTTGGTTGAGATTTGCTGTATACAAGCACTTGTACACAGATGTATGTATTGGTTTAAAATGATGAACTGATACAGCTACATAAACGGGTTTTACTAAAAAGACAATAACAGATTGACTCCTCTGTACGCATTTTCTCCTGACCCCCGTGGAGATAAATCTCTTTCCTTTTATGTTTTTTTAATGAAGCCAGTGCATGTACGATGCAAAACAAAGACAACAGACCTTAAGTAGCAAATGCAACAACCTCTGTAAGCTGCATCATTATGTCTGTTTTTAAAGCTGGGAAACGGCTCAACACGCCACATGGTGCCTTTTTAGAGTTTGTGTGTCAGAAAGAATCTTTTGTTAACTCACTGTCCTGCTTCAAACCTAAAACATAAACATACACTTACATGTTTCTTCCTACATAGACAGAGCTGCATAATCTGAATTCTGTCCATGACACATCCATATACAACTAGCCCTGTGTGCAAACGTCTTAGCATAGAGCTGACAGAATTTCAACAAATGGAAGTTTTAAATTCCTCTTTACATGCTTTCCCTGGGTCACAGAAAGGTGGCAAGACAAACACGACGACTTGTGTTCACAGCACTGCACCTCTTTTGGTGGTGGTGACAGTGGTGGGGTGGGGGATCCCGTTTGTGTATGCTAACCAAACATCCGATTAGCTTCAACAGACTAAACTGGAGATAATTCCTTTCACTCCATCTGCCCCATACTTAGGAATCCCCCTAATACTTCTAGGTCTGGGCTCTTCTGAACCCTTTATTACATTTTATTAAACAATTTAAAGACAACATTGACCCAAAGCACAACTAGAAATACTGTATAAGATTTATACTATTAAAAAGATCCTTTCACAGCGTATAATGTACCTCAACTAAACTGAAAATAAGTGATTGAAGGTTCAGATAAAAAATAATTATGACAATAATATCTAGTATGTTAATAATGCATTTACCTCAAGACTGGATTACTGTAATTCATTACTATCAGGAAGTCCATAGATTGTAGTTGAAAGTCTTCAGTTTGTCAAAAATGCTGCAGCTAGAGTTATGATGAGAATTAAAAAGAGAAATCACATATCTCTCCTGTCTTAGCTTCACTACATTGGCTGTCTGTTAAATACAGAATAGATTTTAAGATCCTCTTTCTCACATATAAAGCTTTTAATAATCAAGCTCCATCTTACATCCGTGATCTGATTGTTCCGTATGTTCCTGCAGGTTTACTGGTGGTTCCCAGAATATCTATAATTAGGATGGGAGGCAGATCTTTTAGCTATCAGGCTCCTCTCTTGAGGAACCAGCTCCAAGCTTTAGTCCGTGAGGCAGACAACTTGTCTACTTTTAAGACTAAGCTTAAAGCATATTTATTTGATAGGGCCTATGGTTAAATTCTGAGGTTGGCCCAGATCTGGACAAGTTTTGGGGGAGGGTGAAGTGTACAGAGAATACAGTCGGTAAAGACAGCTCTCCCTTGCCTTGCCTCCGCCTCCATCTACAAGGCTATGTTATCCAGAGTTATCTCTGTAGTTATGCTGCAATAAGCTTAGACTGCTGGAGGACATACTGACCACTTTCCACACACTACTACTTTCTTCTACCCCTTCTTTCTAATGTCATTAGTTCCTGCTATTTCAGCTGTTCAGCTATCTATGAACACAACATGGTTATCCATGCCTTTATCTCCTCCCGTCTAGATTACTGTTAAACACTCTTCACATGTTTTAACAAAAAAAAAAAAAAAAAAACCTTGTCCGCCTTCAGTTAGTCCAGAACTGTGCAGCAAGGCTCCTAACTGGAGCAAACAGAAAAGCACACATCACTCCTATTCTAATGTCTCTGCACTGGTTACCCATTAACTTTAGAGTTTATTTTAGAATCCTGATATAACTTTCGGGGTTCTACATAGTCAAGCTCCTCCCTATATTACTGAACTGGTAAAGCCTTATGCTCCAACCTGAGCCCTCAGGTCCACACACCAGAACCTTCTGGATGTTCCAAAGACCAGATATGATAGTTGAGGTGATCGCTCCTTCCAGGCTGTTGCACCCTGACTTTGGAATGATCTTCATTAATCCTTATGTTGCATTGACAGTCTGGACACTTTTAAAAAACAATTAAAGAGCCTTTTATTTAAAACTTTCACATAAACTTTTTGTTTTCTTATTTTTAACTCAAATTTGGAATAATCTTTCATCTGTTTATAAAATTTAGACTTTATTTTTTCCAATGTTAATCTCATTATGCTTTGAGATCATTATGATTTTAAGACTTTATGTTTTATTTAGTTTTGATCAAAAGTATCTGAAGCACTCTGTCTGTGATGAGTGCTATATAAATAAAATGAATTTACTTACTTACTAGGGCAGAACGATTTTAGGAAAAGATTGAATTGCAATTTTTCTAGCAGAAATTGCGATTTCGGTTCATTTCACGATTTTCTGCAAACAAATGTCCAATGTGCCAAGCCATCCTGTAGATTAAGTGAAAAGATGGTCTAGATTCTAATCTAGTACAACAAATCATTCACATTAATAATTACTATTTAATCATACAATAAAAACAGTTAAAGCTATTAATATTTTCTCCCATTGTTATCATTTAAAAAAATTTTTTTAATGTGTTTGTGAAGCAACTTGTGCTTGTGATTTTTATCTAGAGGAGCTTTATAAAAACATGTTCTACTCCAAAAATGCATGGAGAAAATCTGTAGGTACAGGGTTCCACCAGCGCTTTATAGGCCTGGCGGCCCGTCAGGATTTGCTTGGCCACCTGCCAGGTTAAGCGTCATGTCCCACCCCCCTCCCCGACCCTACCGTGAATGCTGACACGAACGGCGCAATGAAACTAGAGCCCTCCATCAGCTGATACTGGTGAGAAACAGCAGCGGAACATGGTCAACACCCCCACCCCCACTCTCACGGTGGAGTGCTGCGGGACTTCCTTTGACATTGAATGTGCTACTACTAGTTTACCCATTTAATTATATATTCACTGAGATAAAGACAATAAAGTTTATCTCGTACTAAATAGAATATTTACTAAGAAATCATAATGTAGCCATAGAAACACTACTTGGTAAATATGTTGCGTATGTTTGTTGCTGCATGTGTGTGTGTGTCTGCTCTGTCTTCTCGATCCTCAGTGAGTCGTGGTGGATGGCTGCTTATACTAAGCCAAGATCCTCTGCAGGTTTCTTCCTGTTAAAAGGGAGTTTTCCTCTCCACTGTCACTACATGCTTGCTTAAGTCTAATTTATACTTCTCCATCAGCTCCGCAAGGGAGAGACACACACGCATTTACAGAGATGTTTTGCTTTCAGATGTCAGCTGGGGATTGTTGCTAAACAATTCACCGCCAGGACAACAGAGGGCGTAGCGCTATTCTGAGGTATCCTGTCACCATAACACTCATGTACCCAGTCCAGGATAGTTGTCTTTACATTGTTTTATTGTATTTCAGAAAGCACGGACAAATTTGTCCCTCATTCTCCTCCACCTCTTCATGCGATTGGCACCTCTAAACCCACGTATCTCCGTCCATGAATAAAACGCTTGCTGCAGTCTCGGGTGAATAAATGTTCATATTTTCAGGCTTTTTCTGCGATGCATTCTTCAATCTGCTCCATGTCTGCTGCTAAATCTCTCTTTATTTTTGAAGCAGCAAAGACGGTGCTGAATGAAAACAGGAAGCACTGTCCTGACTAGGGATGGACAATATATCGGTATCGGTTCCTGGTATAGGTTAACTTTTACCGATACTGATACCAGTATCGTATCGGTATCTGCACCGATACCAGTATCGGTATCGTGCATCCCTAATGTGAACAGTGAATGAAATCATCTCAGAACCGTAAATGTGTGTGGTGTGTGTACATAATAACGTAAATTCAGCTTTAATAATTTTCATTCTATACAAAATCTGCTGATTTTAGAAGCATTAATGTCAGTATATCGGTATCGGCAAATATTGGTTATCGGCCATAACAGTGATCTTAATTTCGGATATTGGTATCGGCCCAAAAATTTCATATCGGTGCATAACTAGTCCTGACCAGTCACAAGCTTGCGGTCTCCAACTCTTTTGACGGATAGTTAAAATTTGGGGAATGTCTCCCCAAATCCCCAATGTCATTGCGCGTGTCCGTCCCGATGAGAAGTATAAATTAGGCTTTAGTATGAGGATTGCTGTAAAGACTCTGAAACTAGTCAGTGACTCGATGCAACCTGCTGGGTTCCTTATATAGGAATCTTTTTTTACTGATTAGCTTAAAGCTTCTTTCTGGAGTATTTCTCTTATCCGATGGCACCAACTAGTGGCTGACAAGCGCATCACACAAAACTGCTGTTGCTCTGATTGTTTCAGATGGCTACTTCACGTTTCTGTTTATAATTGTGCTTCAGTAGCCGACAAACAGAGCTAAAACATGTTGTTTTACGAGTATTATTCTCATGTCATGTTGTGTTTTCATATAATTATATTTTAGAGACTTTCTTGTCTGTGAAAAGTTCATCAACTCTGCATCAGCCGAGGTATTCCTTAGATTTGATGCGTCTAAGCGGTAGTCTAACGCTATTGGTTAGTTCTGGTCGGCGCTCAGTTTCCTATTCCGCGGAGCTCTGCGGGGCAGGGGGCGTGCTTAGCAAAAAAAAAAAAAAAGACGTATTGCTTATATTATATCACAGTACATGATAAGATCATCACTTTTACGGATTTCTGACAAATCATACATGATTTCTGAAAGAGGAAACCCCCAGAAAGCAGCTTTAATGAACCGAACTGTATTGGAATGTTTACTCTGTGAAGTGCCTTGAGACAACTCTTGTCATGATTTGGTGCTACATAAATAAATTTGAATAGAATTAATTTGTTGTTTGCACAGATGTATATGTTGGATTCTTTATGCCAACGCAAGTCTATTTAAATCCAGCCAATCAGCTTTAACCCTGTGCTCTTATTTAATCTGCTATGTGTGCATTTCACAAGTCCAGTCCCAACATTCACAGCTGGAGATAAACAAACATCAGTATGCCAGAGATGCTCTCCACATGGCCTCCGGCTGACTGGAGTCTCTGATCACAAAGGGGAGAAATGCTGTTTGGAGTCAGATTACACACATACACACACCTGAGTTGAGGCGAGTAGCCTGTGTCAGATGCTCTGTGACTCAAACCTATTTTCTTTCTTAATCCTTTCCATTCATTATTCAGTCCTGGGAAACTAAAGTTTGCAGGCTTGTTGTCAGTTACTGCATCAATTATGAAAAAACATAATTACATTCCAGTTTAATTAAACCAAACTTTACTTAAGATTATTCCTCTGTTATAGAGCATTAATAAATCTTTGAGTGGCTGTTTTGGGCTGTGACTGTTTAAGCACAGGACTCGACACTGTGGACACAGTGAACATGTTCAGTAAATCACAGGCTTTATTTAAAAAGCATTTGGGCTTTTGGGTGGCAACGGGGCGGAGAAGGTGTGTGTGTTTTAAAGGGGGTTGGTTAACTGCAGGGAAAAGGGCCCAGCTGGGCAAACTCTTCACCCGATTTCACATCCTCTCAGTAGCCCCCCCCCCCCCCCCCCCCCCCCCCCACACACACACACACACACACACCACCACCACTTCCTACCACTCAGTAATATGGTGAAATGTGTGTGTATTATGAGATGTCTGCAATTCCAATTAATGCTGTATTGATGGGAGTTTGTGGCAATTTGTTTAAAATGATTAAATCACAAAAACAAACATTAAATAAGCAGAGCTGTAAATAACTTCTCTCTAAAACTGTAATTATAAATGACTTAATGACACAAACAAGCGCGCGCGCACACGCACATACACACACTAAACCTTGCTTACTGTTGCTCGACTTCAGGTCTCGGTGGATGATGGGTACCACGGCCTCCTCGTGGAGGTACAGTATCCCGCGTGCGATCTGCACGGCCCAGTTGACCAGGATGTGAGGCGGGATGCGCCTCCCGGTCAGCGCCCGGTTCAGTGTTCCGCCCCGAGCATACTCCATGACCAGACACAGGTTGGGCTCCTCCAAGCACACCCCTTCCAGTTTGATGATGTTGGGATGCTGCAGCATGGAGAAGAGCTTGGCCTCCTGCTTAACGCTGGCGGCGGTGGCCGTGATGTCCTCATCCGGGTCTTGTCGAGCCGCTTTCACTGCCACCTCCTGATCCTTCCACGTTCCTCGGTAAACTTTGCCAAACCCGCCCACGCCTATGATCTCCTCTAATACCAGTTCACTGAACGGAATCTGGGTGGGCGAGCTGGGGACCTGTTCTGCTGCTGACCCGTTAGTTGACTGGAGGCGGTAAATAGCGGGCTGGTAAGTGACATAATTGGAGGGGAAAATCCCGACCCGGTGGTTAAGTTTACCTGTCCACCATCCCTCGTCCCCGGAGATCGCTGCGTCCTTGGACAGGACCTCTACCACGTCACCCCGTCTGAGGCTGAGTTCGTCCTCGCCACTTGCCTCGTAGTCATACGCGGCTGTCCACAGGGACCGAGTGGGACACAGCGGGGCAGAGTGAGCACACGTCCGAACGGTCGGGTACTCAGTCCAGGCATGCTCGCCTGTCCCTCCCCCGCTCGGCCGCACTTCACCGTTTGGGGAAGCGGCCTGCGAGACATCCATTTCTCGGTGGCCGTAGCGGCACCATAGGGTGCGGAGCTTTAGCGACTGAATTAAAACAAAAAAATTATATAATAAACGGTCAAATGTTACTTTCTAAAATCACCATCTTGTAACATTTCTCTATCCAACGAGGAAACGGAAGAATGCCCTTCTCAGGCCTCGCTAAAGTTAAACAGTGTCCAAAGTCCTGATAGACAGTGTCCACAAGCGTGTATCCACGTCGCCACTCCGGTAGAAGTGTGAGGGTCAACGAGCAGCTAGCAAAGCCGCTGCCTACGATTAGCAGAAATAGACTAACGGTTAAAAAACTTGTAGAACGGTGGAAATAAACACCTAATGGGTCAGAAAGCTTCATATTTGGGATAAAACATGTCTCGTTACGGTGCTTCTACTCTTTAAAGATAGTGGTAGCGGTATAAAGTTTTCGCTTTACCGATGGAGCGAAGTTACCGCAGGTGCCAGAGAGGTGCACCTGCACCGTCCACACCGATGAGCCACGTAGAGACTCTGTAGGGCTGGTTTCCCGTTCAGCTTCACGGGAAAACTGCATGTAGCAACTCTGCTGGAAAATGTAAACTTTCCCTGGTCGTTTGTGGACTTTAATCGGGAATGTCGAATGCATTCCAGACTTCTGGCTAGCGGGTTAGCTTAGCATAGGTCAGTCCGTTGACTGGTGGTGGAAGAGTTGCTCCTCTGGAAGATCCTTTAAATCCGAAGTTTATATCTTTTCCCAGGGTGTGATGTAAAGCCAACTGTTTATAAATAACGAACCGGAAGCACCGCAGCGGGATTCAAAGCATCGCGACGTTGATAGACACATAAGGACAAGTCCGTAAACTTAAACCAAAACAAGTCCCCCCCACCGCTACCGTCGCCAAGCGGACTCGATGTCAGCAGTGGCTGGATAGAGGATCTCCTGCTTCTCGAGACCTGCTGTTTTGTTCTCTGATTGGTGAGATTTGTGTCACGTGGCTCGACCAGCAAGTTGTGGGGGAGGAAGGAGGAGCTACTGTAGGAATGTGAGGAGAGCGGGCTTTCATGGTAATGATAGGTAGGTTGTATGGAACCCAGAAAGTACCAAAATGAAACAGAAATTCAAACCACCCGTGTTGTCAACTGCTCAAATTAACAACAACAACAAACAAAGAGAAACTTTAAAAAAGAAATAAAGAAAATCTGCTATTAACCGCATATAGATGTGGAATAACAATATTTTTGGTACAGTAGCTGTGTTGAGCTATGCTTTCAGTGTTGAGCTGAGGAAAAATCTAAACTGGGAAGCAGACGTATATTTTATATTTCAACATTAATTTCCAAAAATCTAGCAATAACAATTAGTAACATCAATTGTCTCTGGTTAATGCTATTGTAAAAATTTATTGTTATGCATGAATTATGACAACTGCAAACATGTTGTTTTTGGTAGTAATGAAAAAATAAAAACTTTGATTTTCAATTTTTAAAAATGTACACTTCTCGCAGATTGTTTTACTTGTCCACAGAAATTTTACAATATGCACGTTGACTCTGGAATATGTATTTGAATAACAAACTAGTTATATTAGTGTATTTAATTATATAAAATGTTTCAGGATTACTATTGCTACTTGATACACAACTAGCAGAAAACAATGTGTGGAATGATAATGTGGTGGCTTACATTAAAAATTACTCAATACCGTGTGTTTATATGTGGATGCTATCAACACCCACTCAAATAAGAAAACTGCCCATTTTTGTGACCTCTGTGGATGAAAGGGTTAAATTAGAAACATATGTTTTTTGTAGAATTTATATATTTTGATTACTTTGTGGATTGTCACTGAGGTCTGACCCAGCTCTTAAAAGTTAAATAAATAAATATAGGTTATAACAGCTGTTCTCAAGGTTGGGGCTGGGACCCCACATGGGGTCACCAACAACTACACAGAGGGTCTTGAGATGATTTCCATAAATCAAAATAAAATAGAAAAACAATTGCTGAAGCTATATTTCTAGTATAATTGTTATAAAAAACTGAATTTAAGTGTCATGAATGAATATAAGTGAATAAGAGCAGAGGCTTATTAGTTATTTAGCTTCTAAAACATGTTTGTATCATCAAATCAGAGACATCTGGGGTCGCATGTGTTGACTGTTCCTATTTTGTGTCTGAAGCTGAAAACTTTGGGAACCACTGGGTTATAGTGTTTCAACTGTATGAGTTATATGTGAATTATTTGTGGAAAGACTTCACTTAATATTTATGATAATAAAGAATGACAGGGACTTAAATGCGATATGAAGAACTTGGTGTGTTCTATACTTTTTAAACATATCTAAAAGATTTTTCAACATAACGTTCTCTTTACTTTACTTCTGCTTCAGTCTGAACAGTTTAATGAAAACAAACTCAATTCTTTCTCAGTAATTTCTCAGTAAATGATAATGTTCTGGTTAGTTTAGTTTTTATCAGGAAAAAAATGTCTCTTTCTGTAATCTCAAGGCAATCCCCCGCATGGTTCTGTCATAATAAGATTAAACATTTTCTGTTGTTAAAAAATAAACAAATAAAAGAGCTTGCTGATACAACAGGAAAAAATACATTAAAACTGAAATCCATCCATCCGTCCGTCCGTCCGTCCGTCCATCCATCCATCCATTTTCAGACGCTTATTTGGAGTTGGGTCATAGGGGCAGCAGTCTAAGCCAAGAGGCCCAGACTTCCCTCTCCCCAGTTACTTGGGCCAGCTCCTCCAGGACATCCCAAGGTGTTCCTTGGCCAACTGAGAGACATAGCCCCTCCAGCGTGTCCAGGGCCTTCCCTTGGGCTTCCTCCCAGTTGGATATGCCCGGAAAACCTCACCAGGGAGGCTTCCAGGAGGCATCCTGATCAGATGTCTGAGCCACCTCAACTGGCTCCTCTCAGTGGGTCTACTCCGATCTCCTCCCGGGCGACTGAGCTTCTAAACCTATCTCTAAAGGAGAGCCCAGCCACCCGGTGGAGAAAACTCATTTCGGCCGCTTGTATCCATGTTCTCGTTCCTTCTATCACTACCCAAAGCTTGTAACCATAGATGAGGGTAGGAATGTAGATCAACTGGTGAATCGAGAGCTTTGCCCAGGGGTCGGCAACCTGTTCCCATCAAAGAGCCATTATTACCCGTTTCCCACAGTAAAGAAAACACTGGGAGCCACAGCAGCCGCAGCGTTGTGGGCGGGGCCTACCCTCAGACAGCAGAGAGCTGCTTTAACCAATCACAACAGGTGACAGCAGCCGGTACCGGTCGCTCGTGTTACTGAGCAGGTGCCACTTTTGCCATACATTTCTTTTTAAAACATGTTTAGACTGTTCAGAATACAAATCCAGGCTCTGTCACGTTTGATTGTTGTAATTAAACTTTGTAGGTGGGGAAGGTCAGCAAAGGATCCGATCTATTTGTTTTTCCCTCATTTACAGTGACGGAGACAACAGCGCAGTGCGCCTGGCTCTGGTGTTAATCAAGTTAAATTATATCTCTTTGTAACAATATTCACAAGAAAACAGAACAGTTAAAAGCAGGACTTGTGTTGACCGGATAGTTCCCGTATTTGACCGTTTATTTTGACGGAGAAAGAATAGAAAGAATTACCCTGACGTAAGCAGACAAACTGACATTTTATTCGTTATGCACATCGCAGATGTAGCTAAATCACTCAAGAAATGATTCCCATCTGAACATCTGCGCTGGACATTGCTCAGCGCAGCTCGCTGTCAGCTCGTACGTAAGGTGCACAGCGAGCTGAAGATGTGGAGAGGGGCTAGGAGAGCGTCGCAGAACCAGAGCGCATGCGGGAAGATTCCTCCGACTGAAGCAAGACTTGTCAGTTAGAAAATGTTCCCTGACTATGAAACTTTGGCTGAATAACGCTTGTTCCCGTCTCCAATGTGGCGACACGTCCAGGAGCCTGTCTGAGGAGAATCCCAGAATCTCACATCCTCTTCAGCACAGAATGCGCCTATATGATGCACAAGCGTGACCCGTCAACCCGGTCTCACAGTAAGACCGGGTTGGAACTGTTCAGGTTTACGCAGACAATCTTTACATTTAAAACTGGCTTACAGATGTAAAATTAATGTAGTAAAATATAAAGCATTTTATTTAAATATCCATTCATTATTTTACAAGCACAGAGAGCTGCATCAGATGGATGGAAGAGCCGCATGCGGCTCCAGAGCCGCGGATTGCCGACCCCCGGTGTAGGCTATCAGATTATATGACTGTAGAGGGGAGCCTGAAGAAAGAAGTTTAGAACTTAGAACATTTTTTTAAAATGCAGCATGCTTGAACGACACTCTTAAAGATGGTCTTCTGCACCTTAGTCTCAGGTAAATATCCACCATTAACACAGCTCCACTGGTGTACCTTCAAAACGAATAAACTTCAAGACAAAAAAAAAACATTGTGCCTGTAAAAACAGCTTAATACACAACAATAATTGTGTGCAACTTGTCTTTTAAATAAGAGAGTTTTGTTCATGTGACACATTATGATCCAAAAAAAAAAGAAAAAGATTATCTTTTAATATGATCATTTGGCACTTTCTGGCTTCCATACAGTGAGGCATGAGCACATTTGCGCATGTATGCGCAGTCTTCTTGTCACACTATCACTGAATACAATCTTTATATGTTTACATATTAACACCAAAACATGTAAGCCTGTGAGACAAACATCGTGACTGAATCAGATTTTTGCCGCTTGGTTGTGCGCTCGCCGCTCAAACGCTGAACAGCGAAGTAGGGGGAGGGAGAGGAGGATGGGAGGGAGGGAGGAGGCTGTCAGAGCTGCGCATCTGTTTGAGAGGAGGAGAGGAAGGGAAGAAACGAGCAGGTCAAGATGAGGACCGCGGCAGCAGCGACGCTCAAATCCAGAGTAAGATGGCAAAAGACAAATGAGAGGATGACACCGACCGATGAGGCATGAAAGAGAAGGCACGGGAGTCGCGCTGCAACGCTCCAACATGGACGCGTAGCGACAGCAGCAGCACACGTTAGAGGAGATCATTTCATTGTAGCCCTGCAGCATCATCCGTCCAACCTGAGCGGGGAGGAGGCAGAGATGGGCTCCCAGGTTGTGCAGACCCTGCGCCAGGGAGTGTGGGCATCCCTGACCGGGGGATGGTACCACGACCCGGACCAGAACAAATTCAACAACTGCTGTCATCTATATCTGTGGATATTTCTGCTGATGTTGCCTTTGTCGCTCCATCTGGTGAGTTTTCATGGAGGAACATGACGTTCAAGGCCGCGAAGGTGCGCTGCATGTGCAAAGACAGCTTCATCTCCATGCGCTGGTTCGCATAAAAACATTTACCACAATGTGACACAATTGTGATGCTGCTGCACGGAGATGCGGGAATAGAAACACAGGGCACTGTCGCAGCGTTCTCCTGGCATGCAGCGATGGGACGCATGGCTGCTCCTGGATGTGACAGTGGTGGATGAGACTGGTGGATTACTCTCATGTCAGGGCCTTTGAGAGAGGGGCGTAAAACAACTTTAAAGCAAAACAGCTGAAACTGTGATGAAATGAGCAGATGTTTCCAGATGCAGCAGTAAATCACCCTTCAATGAAAGTTTTGAGTTGTGTATTTTTGCTCACGACAGAACGAGAAAAGATTAGAAGGAACATTTAAATATTTAAAATCATTTATTGAATATTTTTGCATGCAACAGTCAAGCATTCTGAAAACTTTACTCTGCTGTAAACCTGTGCTAGTGGACTTCCAAAACTGACTAATTTCATTCCCAGAAAAGTGTGACTCACGTATCAGCATGATGCAGATGCTTAAATCCCATTGCTGTGAGCCTTTCCTCTCTTTGGAATGAGAAAACTTCAATAATCCCGCACCAACGTATCAAATCAGATCTCGCGGCTCCCTTAGATTGTAACACTGTGGCTATTAGACCAGAAAAGAAATGCAGATTTTCAGGACTCCACGCTCATTTTGCATCTCTCCTCCACAGGCCCTGCCTCCCACTGCCATGGCTTTGAGCATCTACTGCACTTCCATCACTGTCTTCTTCATCCTCATCAAGCTGGCCAACTATCGGCTGCACACGATGTTTGATGAGGGAGAGGTGGTGGTCCGCAGCCTGTCCGACCTCAGTAAGGCTCAGGAGAAGAAGAGTAATGCCTCCGACTCCTGCTTGCCGGCTAACATCAGGTAAGGAATGCATTTAATCCTAAAACACAAAATCAAGGCTGAATCAGAAGTAGGAACAACACTATTGACCCTCCTGTTTCCAGTTTCTGCTGATCATTGTGGAATCAAAGCCATCGGACCAAAACTGACCCAATTTTTCAGCACAAACAAACATTTGGGCCTTAGCTCCCTTTATAAATGCATATTTTGACTTTTTAAATATTTATTATTTTATTAACTTCACTAGAGTGCATATTTGAAATGACAAAAGATGCTTTAAGCTTAATTTCTTTGCTGATGCTATCTTTAGTATCCGTTTGCTGTGACAATCTGCTTAGAAATAGATCAAAACAATCCATCACTTCTTCATTAGTCCTCACCGCGGAAGGTGAAACCTGCTTCATGTTTCACCTTCATTTAAATTTCAAGTCATGGGAGACGGATCAGACGATTTGCTTTGAAAGTGAAGTTCTGACATGTGAACTTCCACAACTGCACCTCTGAGGTCTATTTCCTCACATCTTTCATTTTGTTCAAACAGAAAGAGCAGCACAGTGCCTGACAGTGTTGCTATGACGACGCTGAATCGGAAGCGTCTCAGTCCAGTGATCCAGGTGACGATGAAACAGACTGAGACCGACCCAGGACTGATAGGAGCGGTAAGTGTAGATGGGCAGTATGAAAACTCTCTGCTGACCTGTGTTATGTTTACATTTGAATATTGTTTTAACTTGCTTTTGTTTTTTTTTTTTGCTCCCTACAGCACAACTCAAAGTCAGATGAGGTGAAAACTGCAGAAGGTAATGTTGATCTTTCCTAAAAAAGGGAAGATGATTCTCCATTAAGCTTATAAATCTTTAGAAAGTCGTCTAAACTCAGATGGATTATTGTTATCAGGCTGAAAACTGTTTTTGTTGTAGAGCAGATGAATCAGAGAAAAGTATCATAGTTACTGTTTGGCATTTAGTTTTCAACTTTCTGAAAAGGCAACTCAAAAAGACAATACTGCCATTTTTATGATTATGTTTTATGAATTCACCATGAAAATGAAAACTGCTTCACGATTTGTAGCGTTAGAGCAGTGTTTCCCAACCCTGGTCCTCAGGTCACACTGTCCTGCATGTTTTCCATGTTACCCTGCTGCCACACAGCTGACTTAAATGAATGAGTGATCAACAGGCATCTGCAGCACTTGATGTTCTCCTGAGGAGGCATGGAAAACATGCAGGACAGTGTGCCCTGAGGACCAGGGTTGGGAAACACTGAGTTAAAGATGAAAACATGTCTGGGTTTCTTTGTCTTAATATTTACTGGATTCAATTTATTCTACATGCAAATAAAATGTAGTCAGTACAATAGAAGGATAGAAAGAAAAGCATCATTTTAGTAAGTGCAATTTTTTCTTTATATAACAATGCAAAAGAGAATAAAAGGAGCACTTGCAGTACTTACAGCCTCCACTAGAGAGCACATGTTTGGATTATATTGGAAACAGCAGGTTTTCTAGGAAAGTACTAATATTCTTAGAGAGGTAGAAGTCTTCAAACTTAGAAGTATCAGATGTGCTATTCTGTAATATTGGGTGAAAGCTCTCCAGTTTGTTATTGCATACTGATTGGTGAGTACTTGGAGGTGTGGACTCGAGTCACATGACTTGGACTCGAGTCAGACTTGAGTCATTATTTTAATGACTTCAGACTTGACTTGATAAAATCTATAAAGACTTACGACTTGACTCATAGTTGAACGCCAATGACTTGCAAATTGAATCGACTTGCATCTGTTGACTTGATGATGACTTGAGAAGACGTGGACAAAAATCATAAATAATTCTTCATTATGGGTTTGATCTTGTTCTGCTAAACGCAGCAGCACTTTGTTTACAATCAGTTTCAGCTGCAATTTCTGCTTGTTTGAGCAAATAAATTAAGCTTTAAGAAGGTTTATTTCTGGAATCTATTTCTTATCATTGCCATTAAATAGAAGTTGGACAGATGACTTGATATTGACTTGAAAATTCAAAGTTAAGGACTTGGACTTCCACATCATTGACTTTGGACTTGACTTGGACTTGGTTGTCTTTGACATGGACTTGACTTGAGATTTGACTGGAAAGACTTGTGACTTACTTGTGACTTGCAAAGCAGTGACTTGGTCACACCTCTGTTAGTACCTTTACACAGATTTAAAAAAATAATAACAGTAACTGACTTTTGAGGTAGATTTTAGCAGCTGGGTGTGCTTCATGGCAGGTCTTGCAGCTGAAGGAGAATTGGAGAATACAAAACAGAATTCGTGTGGGATTTTTTAGACACAAATATTGCTGATTTATAGAGAGGGAGAAACATCTTGATTTCATAGTTTTATAATGAAAATATGCACCTAAAATATTAATATGTACAGAGCATGAACAATGTGTTGTAATGACTAGGATGGAAGTGAACATATTCCTAATTTAATCGACGTTTTCTTTTCACTTCAGGACAGGGTGAGACTGCTGCAGAAGAGAAGTGTGCAGAAGGAGGCCTCCAGCCAAACACTGAACTTTCCCCAGATGACACCTCCAGCCTCAAACCAGAGCAGGATGCTCCACTGCTGCAGGCCCAGCAGAGGCCCCCGCCTCGAGATGAAGGGGAAGACTCGTGTCCTGGATCTGCTTGTGGGACAACAAAACTACACGCCCCAGAAACCGGAGCTGTCACAGAAGGAGCGGACGTTCAGAATTCTTCAACAGGGAAAGTAGATCAATTGGAGGAAAGGAGGAAATCGGAGAAAGACTCGGAGCAGGACGGAACAGAGGAAAAAGAAAATAAAGAGTCAGCAGATGGGGAGACAGCTGATGAAGGTTTGCCACCTTCAAGGGGGAGTGAAGATGAGAATGAGAGCAGTAAAGGCTCAAAGGAGTCCTCAGGTGCCAACAACAACTCAGTGGACTCTCCGAAGGACGACCAGGATGAGTATATTGACATCCCAGAGTTTCCACTGGTAGGATTTGCAGACAAATTAAAAGTTTGATTGAACGTGTTGTAATAATTTGAACATTCTGGACCAAAGTCAGCTCTTCCTTCATTCCTTGTATCTCAGGCTGAGCCAGTGGAGGAGCCATACTGTTCTGATGAGATCGAGGTGGTTCTGGTGGACAACGCTAGCTCTGGATCTGGTTCAGCCCATTTGGACGACAGCGACACAGTCAAGATCATAATAACAATGAGCTGTGACCCTCAGACAGCTGCTCGGTTGGAGGGAAGTGTCAAACAGAGCCTTTTGGAGAATGCACAGGTCAGACAGAACCGCTTTGAGTTGCTTTCAGGAGAGGACACTTTACATGTCAAATATGCTTCTGAGAAAACGTACCCACCCCTTAAGAATGTCTTCATTTTTTTCAACACTTAAATGTTTCAAATCAGCAAACAAATTTCAAATTCAGACAAAGATCACCTGAGTGAATACAAATATGCACAATGAAAGATTTATTAATGGTAATTAGTCACTCACCTCAGATTTGTTTTAATGTAGCCTAATTGGTGAGTCTTCCAGTTTTAATGGTTAGGGTGGGTGACTGGTCTAAGGTCAAAGGTCAGACATTCTCCTTTCCTGTTGAATTCATGGTTCCATCAAGTACAGCAAGTTATCCATGTCCCTAAAGCAGCAAAGCAGCCCCAAACCCTTACACCACCACCACGTGTTGCTGTTTTACACCAGATGTCCTGGGACACACACCTTCCAGAAGGTTCCACTCATCAGTCCACTTTATATTTTTACTAAAGTCTTGAGCACCATCAGGATGATTTTTGACTAACTTGAGTTGGTCCTTTGTGCTGTTTTTGGTCAGCGGTGGTTTTAGCCTGGGAACTTCCACCACTGGTGCCATTGTCTTGTTGGATCATGACGTGAGGTCTGCAGCAGAGCTTACTGGGGATTTCTGTGTTCTTGGATTACTTGAGACTGTGTTGCATTCCAATCTTTTATTCTACTTTATTGTGAATTTCGTTGTATATGCCAGAGCCAAATGGAAACTTTAATCTTCAAAGACCCTTGGTGCAGCATACAGTAACAGAAAAGATCAGCAACAAACAAGCAGCAACATATAGTGCCTGGCCAAAAAATAAAAATAAAAAGTTGCCACCTGAATAAGCAAACAGGTAAAAGACTCCTATTAGATGATTTCTGTGTGGGCAATTATCTTTCAGCTGGCAACAACATGTGATTTAACTCCAACTGGTGCAATGAGTTGCTTTTTATTTCTTAAGGTGCTTTTATTTCATAGCTATGACACTGGTGACCTCTGGGAATGAATATATCTGACTGGTTGAGATGGAGGCAGGTGAGTGAAGGTCTAGTCTAGAAGAAAGTTCAGCTGTCTCCAAGCTTGGTGGTTGAAGTTGTTCTGAAGCCTTCAGGTTTGGAGGCTCTTCAGCCTCCTTTCTGAGCAGGCTGACGAGGCCCCAGACAGAGATTGTTGTCAGACAGGTTCTACTGAAGTGACTTCTTAAATCTATACGTAGTCAGGCCTGGGTGTGGTTAGTGACATTGAACTCACCTTTCCAAAAACTGTTGTTAATCACAGTTAAATCGTGATTTAAAAGGGAGGGCATTGGTCTTTCTACAGTCTAGGAGTGGGAGGACTGAATTTCCCCTCAACATTTATGAGAGCTGCTTGGGATCTTTTAGATATTTGTAATTTGTAAACATTCCCTCATAAAAATGATTTGAGACAAACAAAACAATGTTTTTTAAAGGGACACTAAGCAGTTTTTGCTTGGTTTTGGCACCCCCTTGTGTTTGTTAGTGAAACCTATCTCCTCGCGGTGCATTTGTCTTTTTAACACCTAATCTAACAGATGAAACATCTCCTCAGCCTTCGTTAGTGTCTACAGGATTGATTCATCACTAGGGTTGTCACGGTAACCGGTATAGCGGTAAACCCCGGTAAAAAAGTTGACAATAAAAATAACCGTCCAGTTTTTAAAAAACTAAATTATCTCGGTGGGTTTACCGTGGCCGCGGTTTCGGCGCGATGACCCTTACCAGCCACCGTCGCTTCAGCTGAAGTTCCCGCGGTGCGCACTTTTTAGTTTGCAACGGCACCAAAACTTTGAAGCTGAAATAATGGCCGAAGGAGGAGACGGCAGCGCCCAGGACATCCATTAGCCCTCAAAGAAGACTAAATCGGAAGTATGGGCATATTTTGGATTTCTGAAAAATGCTGAGGGACAGTTAATAGAAGACTGCTATCCCGTTTGCAGAACGTGCAGGAAACAAGTGTCTGCAAAAGGCAGCAACACTTCGAATCTAATGGCACATCTGCGTGACGATCACCCACGTCTCCACAGCCAGTGCAAGGTAAGTTAACATTAGCATTTTAGCTTAAATGCATGACGTGAGGACTTTTGGCTGCGGGAGAATGCAACGAGTTACTATATACTGCAGCCGCAACGTCCTCTGCCAGCATTTAAACCGTGTCACGGACACCCTGTTGCTGGATGAAGCATCTTAATTGTTGATGATGAAGAGAAATATACAATTAGTTCCTTGTCATTGATTTGTTTACTTATTCAATGCCATTTATACTTGAACATTTGGATTTGATTACATAGTGTAGTAGTTATTTTAGTAATATTTTTAAAGTGGCTATTTATTTTAAATACATATATTTTTAAGGTTGACTTGTACAGTGCTCAAGTCAAGTGTGGACTGGAGTTTTAGATTTTCATTTTGATAATGAAGAAAACAAGTATATGAGAAAACAAGTGGTGTTTCTTTGATTTGTTTACATATTGTTTATGTTTTGAATGTTTGGATTTGTATCATTTAAACCTGCACTGACTACTGTAACATGTTCCAGAAAAATAAGCTATTTGTTCCTTTACTTGTGAAAAGTTGCACTTTTGCTAAGGCTTTGTGTTATTTTAGGTTTAATTATCACTGTTAAACCTTTTCAGAACTATTTCAGTTTGTGTAGAACAGGACTATCAATGCTTTCTGAACATATGCAACACCGTTTAAAAAATACTGCGATAATACCGAAAACCGTGATAATTTTGGTCACAATAACCGTGAGGTTAAATTTTCATACCGTGACAACCCTATTCATCACTAAATCAAACAAATCAGTTGTGTTCATGATCAGGAACATGCAGGAAACGTGCTGGAAGCAGGCGGCAGCGCCAAGCATGTCAGCACCATTTTACTAAGACTTAACAGTGGGCGGCCTGGCACTCTGAAGTTGCAAGTGCGATTTTCTGGCCAGAGGGTGGTGGGGGACTGAGTGAGATTTCATTAGCCCTAAAAGTGGTCATTTTAGCACATACTGGCTCAAGAAAATGATTTAAAAATATGAAAAATTTGCATAATGGTTTCATATACATGCCTTCCAGAATCTTGAAAAATGTAACTTGCAAATATGTTATCTTTAAAGGTGAGTGTACGTAAATGGTCTCACTGTGTTTCACTCCAGGCTCAGAAAGATGCAGGGGAATGTCACATCATGATCCCCGTCATCACCTTTGACTCCCCCGAGAAGGTTGGGGGGGAGGGTGCAACTGGCTCGGAGGACGACGACCCCATGCCAAAACAGCAGCTGACCATGAGCCAAAGTGAAGAGTTTCACTTATGTAGGGAAACCACCAGTTCAGAGTCCACCATACTGGAATGCCCAGAACCAGACCGGGAGCATTGTGGGCCACACATGACCTCTGACAGCACACCGAGTCCACAGCTGATGAATGACAACAGCTCGTCAGGCATCGATGTCCATTCCCACCCTGATGACATGGATCCTCTGGATCCTAAAGAGGATTCACAAGGATTTCTGCGTCTCCCACCAGCTATTGGACGCTACGGTCCGGACGGAAGGACCCACATCCGAGGTCTGAGTATGGACAGTGGGAAAGATCTTCTGTCAGAGCGCTCACATAGCACAGTACGTTTAACTCAATTGTTACATTTGTGTCTTTGTTATGTGTTTAACCTTTCACCGTTAAAATGCACTCACACACATTTTACCTTTTATCAGACCACCATGACCAGCTCCAAATCTGATCTGGAGGCAAAAGAGGGACAGATTCCCAATGAATCCAACTTCTTGGAGTTTATAGCCCTGTTAGGATCCATCAGTATGAGAGGGGGAGGTGCCAGCATGCAGGAAGAGGAGGTGAAAGAAAACAAAGAGAAATCCGACACCAAAGAGGAAGGTTTGACCATCATCCTTATCATGCAAAGATTTAACTTGTGATTAATTATTTGGTTTTGGTGTTCATAATCATCAACAAGGCAAATATTTCCTGCTAATCATTGTTGGTTGTACCTTAAATGTATTAATAGATTATTGTGACTTTTTAGCCTAACTGGACTGAAAAAGTTATTGTTGAAAGCTCGCTTTTGTAAAAGCAGATCAGACCAGCAGTTCCTGAGGTCAGGGTCACTACCTCACTGGAACATGCCACGTCTAGCTTTATTTGTTACATAGAGATAGAAACGGAAGCTGTAAAGCTAACGTACATGTCAGTGTATCCTTAATATGATGGAAACAAACACACAAGATTCTGTCAAATGTATTTGGGTTTGTTTGTGTTCAGAGAGCCAGAGTACAAGTCCCGGGCCAGATGCAACAATAACAGAAACCAACTGTGAGAACAAGTCAGAGCGACCCAAACCGCCCATCAGTCTGCCAACGAACACACCGCCGGCTTTACCGCCCACACACATCCCCATAGTCTCTCCTGAAAGGTGAGCATCCATCTACAACTCCATGTTTCTATGCTGAAAAGTTAATAGTTTATTTTTAGGCTCGTGTGAAGCACATATGTGGATAATAACTATTAGCAGTTTCATTTCATCTATTTTTTTTTTGCAGTCCACAAACAGACAGAGAGAAAGACCCAGACTACGACTCCCTGCCTTCACAAACATCTCAGTCTGAGAGCTCCATGCTGCAGGTTATCTGCAGACCTGAGGCTACCAACAAAGAAGAAGCCTACACGTTCCACACCGTTCACAGTAAGTACCAACGTGTACAGCCATCACACGCGGCATGTTAAATGACATTTTCCTGGAAGGCTCCAAAGTTTTAGGCTTGAAGTCAGGGGGGGGTCCAATCCTGGTCCTGGAAAGCCTGTGTAGGAGCCAAATATGTTGTTTTCTTTTCTTTGGTCTCGATGTCTTAATTGATATGTGGGCGTGTCATTGTTACTGGTCGGAATAAAGGTAGTGATGTCATTGTTGGTGTCAGGCACTATTCCGGAAGGGCAAACAGGTTTTTGACCGCTGTGGCGTGAAGACGTTTGAATGGGAAAGTTAGCAATTACTCCTATCATTCACCTGGAATGCAATCAACATTAAACAAGCATTATCATAACAATTCCACGCTTAAGGCTGTTTTTTACGTAATTTAATCAGTCAACATCGGATCAACACAGAGCGTCAACCAGGTCCCGGTCTAGCAGCCTCAGGAGTTTAAGTACTGGACTTGACTTCTACAGCCTGTATCTAGCATGTTTTAGTTGTTTCCCTGCTCCAGCACACTTGGTTCAGGGGTAAATTGCTCATCAAGGTCTACAGAAGTATGTTGATCACCAGCGGATTCAAATCAGTTGTGCTGGAGCATGGAAACAACCAAAACATGCTGGATTCCGGCCCTCCAGGACCAAGATTGGGACCCTCTGCTTTAAGTGAATTGCACCTAGCAGTTTTTGCTCATTATGTATCTGATGAGGAGATGCTTGATGATGATAATGATGCTGTCTTGTCAGGAGACAGACCTCGAAAGCTGTACGCAGAGAGAGCCCTCAACCTGCCGCTAGGAGCGGAGCTCATCACAGGAAACATGTGGTATGCCAGCAAAACCATTTGTTCTCTTCTGCTCTCCTGCTTTTATTTATTTACCTCTGTATTCTGAAAGTCCAATAAACTTCTTTTTTTTTTTCATTTTATCTGTGGTGTGTGTGTGTGTGTGTGTGTGTGTGTGTGTGTGTGTGTGTGTGTGTGTGTGTGCATCTTCAGTGACCTGCTGTCAACCTCTTCAAAC
The DNA here is from genome assembly GCF_043380555.1 of Nothobranchius furzeri. Lineage (NCBI taxonomy): Eukaryota > Metazoa > Chordata > Actinopteri > Cyprinodontiformes > Nothobranchiidae > Nothobranchius > Nothobranchius furzeri. The sequence continues at coordinate 24,539,892 of NC_091752.1, read as the reverse complement.
TCAGAGGGACATGATGGCATTGCAGGCGGTCACATTGACTGTCCTTTCCAGAGACGCATCATTCCTGCACACAGGCTGCGACCACGAAGGACACACCCAGAAATATTTCAGGTTTCCACAAACCACGATCATCTAGAAGAGCACCATGACATTTACCTTCTCAGTGGCCTAGTAGTAGAGTGTCCACACTGGAATTGGGGCATCAGGGTTCAAATCCGGTCAGGTCATGCCAAAGACTTTACAAAAGGGACCCAATGCCTCTCTGCTTGACACTCAGCTTTAAGGGGTTGAAAGAGGGGTTAAACCACCAAATAGTTCCCGAGCACAGCCACTGCTGCAGCTCACCGCTCCCCATAGGGATGGGTCAAATGCAGAGATGAATTTCACCAGTGTGTGATGTCTAATGGGACTTTGATCTTTAACTTAAAAGTTTTTTTTTCTCTTACTAATACATAGGTGTTACAATGGTTTTTTTTCCAGGAAGAAGACTCCTTGGACGAGTCATCTGAGACGTCCACGCAGGAGAAGCCAACCAAGAAAATTTATTACAAACTCCAGTTTTTTCCTGGAAAGTGGATCAACATTTTATATGATAGACTAACCCTGCTTGCGCTTTTGGACAGGTAATCAGTGTGTGTATGTGTGTGTGAGTGAGTGAGTGAATGAGAGAGAGAGAGAGAGAGAGAGAGAGAGAGAGAGAGAGAGAAGCTCATACGGCCTTTGCATGGGCTGTTTTTCATAAGAAACCAGGACGTTCTGGAGAATCTGGTTGCAGTCTTCATGGCCTTCCTAGTTTCCTTTTTGGGATTTGTTCTTCTCAACCATGGCTGCTTCAAAGACTTCTGGGTTTTCCAGTTCTGCCTGGTCATCGCCAGCTGCCAATATTCCCTACTGAAGGTAATCTTTGCAGAAATTGATGGTTGCCACAATTGGGAGATGTTGTCTAATGACATTTTCAGCAGAGGGTTTAATTATTTGATGGAGGCTTTTCATTCAGTTTTGATGGAAAACCAATGAAATATATATGGGAAAAGATCTGGAACTGTGTGTGTGTGTGTGTGTGTGTGTGTGTGTGTGTGTGTGTGTGTGTGTGTGTGTGTGTGACACAGCTGCTTCACTATATCATTTTATATTCCACGACCTGTAGCTCACCACTCGTCTCTGTGGGTTTGTTTTCAGAGCGTTCAACCAGATGCGGCGTCACCGACACATGTGAGTTTGTGTTTAATACTTTTATATGTCAGACAAAAATGATCCTGGAAATACATTCATGCCATCCACTTCATTAGTTTAATTTATTGTGATGCTTAATTATGCAGTTTTCCTTGTTAAAATCAGGCTGAATTCCAGTATCTGACATCCATGTGTGTGTGTGTTTGTGTGTGTGTGTGTGTGTGTGTGTGTGTGTGTGTGTGTGTGTGTGTGTGTGTGTGTGTGTTTGTGTGTGTGTGTGTGTGTGTGTGTGTGTGTGTCTCCAGGGCCACAACCAGCTGGTAGCTTACAGTCGAGCAGCTTTCTTTTGTATTTTCTGTGCTCTGATTTGGCTGCTGGAGCAGCTTCTGAGGAGGAAGGACCTGCCCGTTTCTACTTTTTATGGTGTTACCATCATCTGTTATGATGTCCTGCACTTCATACGTGACCTGCTAGTGGGTAAGGACAACAACGTGCAACATTGATCCACCTGCTCTTATGCATTGGTTGTTTTAAATAATTTTTCTTTGGAAGAAACTGTAAGAACTTCTATTTTTTCCTCTCTAAAACAGGTTTTACCTACTGTTTCCCAATCACCTTCCTGGTGGGCCTTTTCCCTCAGATCAATACCTTTACCATCTACCTGCTGGAGCAGATCGACATACACTTCTTGGGAGGAACAGGTTGAAAATAATCATTTACGTATTTTAATTTCTGAAATATTTCTGTAAATAAGTCTAGATCCTAGAATAATGATTTTGTGGCTTTCTTTCTTTAAAATATGAATATTTTAAATAAATAATGTAATATTTTAGTATTAATCTTTACACATCTTATCATAACTCATTGTTAAGATTTAAAGTCTCAAAGTCCCAGCTCTAAGCTGGGACGTGGTTTACTGGAAATCATAATCAGCAAAATGGTTAAAAAAATAATTCTACCTGACCCTAACCCTAACCCCAAAAGGTGTACAAGTTTACCATGAATCCTATTCTTTTCAACTGAACAGAGGATTCTTTTGTAGTTTTGAAAATGACATTTTTCAGTTTTATTGTTAGAGTTTCAGAATGGGGTTTAAGTCTAATATAACATGGACGACTTTTACCTGACGTGTGTGTGTGTGTGTGTGTGTGTGTGTGTGTCTCAGCTGCCACGAGTCTCATCTCGGCAGTTTACAGCATTCTCCGCAGTCTGATCGCTCTGTCTCTGCTGTATGGTTTCTGCTTTGGAGCTCTCAAGGTGAGAAACAAAGGTGTGTGTGTGTGTGTGTGTGTGTGTGTGGGAGAGTGTTTGTGTGTGTGTGTGTGTGTGTGTTTTGACACTGAAAACTTGTTCTTTGACATAATGTATTTGATTTTTCTTTACTAAAAATACACCAGCAAAAAATTCAGCTCCCTAAATTTATTTGCAGATTTTCATCTTTAAAAATTCAACATCATAATTTGACTTTCATTACAACTTTCATTACGTAATGTTTTTAAGTAAAACAATAAATGTTTATGTGACTCAATTTGAAGTTGTCCAAATGTTCATCAGTTAATGCCCGTAGAACAAACCAGCAACCTCTTTGGATCCAGGCAGAATTCATGAGTATAAATGAATACCACCACAGTGGTAGAAGTGAACATTTCAGGGCTTTACTTACATTTAACAGGAGTTACTTTGGGTTAAATAAAATGGTTAATGTTGTTCAAATAAAACAGTAAAACTTGTTAAAGTAAAACTGCTAAATGGTTTAGTTTATCCTTAAGGCTTAAAGGGGTTTAAATGGAGGAAAGCTGACACGGCCTTCCTTCTGAGGCTTGTAGCACAAAAAATTTAATACCAATAGCAAAACCGAAGACATCACTTCGAAGCGGACAAAATAACCTAACGAATTGGAGAATATCCTTATTATACTATAAAAGATGTGGTCGGTGGACATTTTTGTTTCAAGATTTCATAAATCATGCAGTTAACAGTGCTCAGCAGCTCAGATGTCATGTCAGAGTTCTGGATGTCTCATCACCATTCAAAAACCGCCACATCGATTGGAAAAATTCTAAAAGCCTGACTGGCAGAAGGCTTTGGTGGTCAGCTGTGTGAAGTCTTGTGTGCCTACCATTAATGTTCTAGAAGCTATAGGGAGAACATTTCAGCTATCTGTCAGCCACAGGAGCCTTTTTTATAAGAGGTTTAAATGGAGAAAAGCTGGCACAGTCCTCTTTCTGAGGCGTGTAGCACAAAACCGTAATACCAACAGCAACACCGATGACAACACTTCGAAGCGGACAAGATAACCTAACGAATTTGATAATATCATTAGTGTACTATAAAAGATGTGGTCGGTGGAAATTTATGTTTCAGGATTTCATAAATCGTGCATTTAACAGTGCTCAGCTGCTCAGATGTCATTTCAGACCTCTGAAACATCTCATCACCATTCAAAAACTGCAGCCCGATTGAAAAAGTTCAAAAAGCGTAAGCGGCAGAAGGCTTTGGTGGTTTTCTGTGTGAATTTTTGTGTGCATACTTTGAATTGTCTAGAAGCTATGACGAGAATATTTTAGCTGTCTGAAGCCGATCGGAGGATAAAATCTCAGTTTCTTTAACGTGTTTCAATGATATAAAATTGTTGAAATCATTAGAAATTTGAAGGAGTTGAAAAGGTTCAAATAGTGTTCGGACGCACTATAAGCATTCAAACAATTATGTGACAGAAATAGTCGAAACACAAGTAATTATTTTTCATTTAAAATTAAAAACAACATATGTGTGATTCAGTGTGAGGCAAAGCAGGTTATAAAAAAACTGTTATAGCCCCGTTCACTTACATTGATTATTATTCGGTCAGGGGACCCATGAGCCGACCGGAAGGGGAGGAGACTTAGGCATAGGCAGCTAGGGGTGTCTAATGTAGAATACCAAGTCTGTGAGAAATGTCTCATTCTGAGAAAAGCTGGTTTAAACTTGGACACACACTCTTAAAGGGATACTTAGCAAAATTTTCATATTTTAAAATCAGTTTCTTGAGTCATAATGTGCTAAAATTAACCTTTACAGGGTTAATGAAAGGCCACCTAGACCCTATATCCCTTTGTGGTCAGAATACTGCATTTTCAAAAGCCTGTCTGGTCTGTTGGACTTAGTCAAGTCAACCTTTATTTATAAAGTGCATTTAAATATCAGTGCAGAGTATCCACCCTTTTTGGAGTCCCTGGGACGAGTGCTAGATAGTGCTCCATTAGGGGACTCCATTGTCCTGCTGGGGGACTTCAATGCTCACATGGGCAATGACAGCATGACCTGGAGGGGTGTGATTGGGAGGAACGGCCTGCCTGATCTGAACTCGAGAGGTGTTTCGTTATTGGACTTCTGTGCAAGCCGCAGTTTGGCCATAACGAACACCATGTTTGAACATAAGGATGCCCATCGGTACACTTGGTACCAGGGCAGCCTAGGTTGCAGGTCGATGATAGACTTTGTAGTCGTATCATCTGACCTGCGGCCGTATGTTTTGGACACCTGAGTGAAGAGAGGAGTGGAGCTGTCAACTGATTACCACCTGGTGGTGAGTTGGATCAGATGGCAGGGGAAGATGCCGTGCAGACCTGGCAGACACAAACACATAGTGAGGGTCTGCTGGGAATGCCTGGCAGAAGAACCTGTCAAGACGGTCTTCAACTCCCACCTCCGGCAGAGCTTTGACCGCATCCCGAGAGCAGTGGGGGACATTGACTCCGAGTGGGCCTTGTTCCACTGTGCGATTGTTGAGGCGGCTGTTGCTAGTTGTGGTCGCAAGGTGGCCAGTGCCAGTCATGGTGGAAACCCCCATTCCCGCTGGTGGACACCAGAGGTTCAGGGAGCCGTCAGGCTGAAGAAGGAGGCCTACAGGGCATGGCTGGTCTGTGGGTCTCCGGAGGCAGCAGACAGGTACTGGATAGCCAAGCGGGGTGCAGCAGTGGCAGTTGCCGAGGCAAAATCTTAGACGTGGGAGGAGATTGGTGAGGCCATGGAGAAAGACTATCGATCGGCTCCAAAGAGGTTCTGGCAAACTGTCCGGCGCCTCAGGAGAGGGAGGAAGCAACTCGCTCGCACTGTGTACAGTGGGGATGGAGAGCTGCTGACATCAACTGGGGCTATAGTTGGACGGTGGAAGGAATACTTTGAGGAGCTCCTCAATCCCACCTACATGCATTCCGAGGAGGATCCAGAGCCGAGAGACCTGGGTATGAACTGTCCAATCTCGGGGGCAGAAGTTGCTGAGGTAGTCAAACAACTACACAGCGGCGGAGCACCGGGGGCGGATGAGATTCGTCCTGGGTATCTCAAGGCTATGGATGTTGTAGGGTTGTCATGGTTGACACATCTCTGCAACATTGCGTGGTCATCGGGGGAAGTTCCTGTGGAGTGGCAGACCGGGGTGGTGGTCCCCATCTTTAAGAAGGGTGACCTGAGGGTGTGTTCCAACTATAGGGGGATCACACTCCTCAGCCTCCCTGGAAAGGTCTACTCCAAGGTACTGGAGAGGAGGGTCCGATCGATAGTTGAATCTCAGATTGAGGAGGAGCAATGTGGTTTTCGTCCTGGCCGTGGAACTGTGGACCAGCTCTATACCCTTGCAAGGGTGATGGAGGGGGCATGGAAGTTTGCCCAACCAATCCACATGTGTTTTGTGGATTTGGAGAAGGCTTATGACCGTGTCCCTAGGGGCACCCTGTGGGGGACACTCCAGGAGTATGGGCTGGGTGGCTTTCTGTTGAGGGCCATTCAGTCCCTTTACCAGAGGAGTGTGAGTTTCGTCCGCATAGCCGGTAGTAAGTCGGACCTGTTCCCGGTGAGGGTTGGACTCCGCCAGGGCTGCCCTTTGTCACCGGTTCTGTTCATTACCTTTATGGACAGAATTTCTAGGCGCAGCCGTGGTGTGGAGTGTGTCGAGTTTGGTGGCAGGAGAATCTCGTCTCTGCTTTTTGCGGATGATGTGGTCCTCCTAGCTTCATCCAGCTCTGACGTTCAGCTCTTGCTGGGTAGGTTCGCGGCCGAGTGTGATGCAGCTGGGATGAGGATCAGGACCTCTAAATCTGAGACCATGGTTCTCGACCGGAAAAGGGTGGCTTGCCGACTCTGGGTCGGGAGAGAGGTCCTACCTCAAGTGGAGGAGTTTAAGTATCTTGGGGTCTTGTTCACGTGTGAGGGTAGCAGGGATCGGGAGATCGACAGGCGGATTGGTTCAGCATCTGCCGTGATGCGAACGCTGAGCCGATCTGTCGTGGTGAAGAGGGAGCTGAGCCAGAAAGCCAGGCTCTCAATTTACCGGTCGATCTACGTCCCACTCCTCACCTATGGTCATGAGCTTTGGGTAATGACCGAAAGAACGAGATCGCGGATACAAGCGGCCGAAATGAGTTTCCTCTGAAGGGTGGCCGGGCCCAGCCTTAGAGATAGGGTGAGGAGCTCGGACATTCGGGAGGGACTCGGAGTAGAACCGCAGCTCCTCCGGATCGAAAGGAGTCAGTTGAGGTGGTTTGGGCATCTGGTCAGGATTCCTCCTGGACGCCTCCCTGGGGAGGTGTTTCGGGCATGTCCTGCCGGCAGGAGGCCCCCGGGTCGACCCAGGACACGTTGGAGAGGTTACATCTCCAATCTCGTCTGGGAACGCCTTGGGGTCCTGCCGGAGGAGCTGGTGGAGGTGGCCGGTGAGAGGACAGTCTGGAGCTCCCTAGTTGGGATGCTGCCCCCGCGACCCGGACCCGGATAAGCGGAGGAAGACGACGACGAGACAACGACATTTAAATGGCAACATTGTTATCCCAAAGTGCTGCACAACAGTAATAATAATAAAAACGTATAAAATTAAATTTAAAAGTCGACAAAGCATAAGAAAATATTAAAACTCTCAAGGAACTAAAAACCGAATATTTATCACAAGTTTAAGATAAGGTATCAGACAAAAAATTTTAAAGACATAAGAAACACCTGGGTCACTTGATTATAAAATACTCAGTCTAAAATGCCAAAGAATACAGATGTGTTTTCAAACATGCTTTAAAAGTGGCCAGCGTGTCAGCTGTCTTTACATCCTGGGGCAGGCTGTTCCACAGGGTAGGAGCCACTACAGAGAAAGCTCTAGAACCATTGGTTTTGAGCAGAGATCTGCGTGTGGCTAACAGATTTAGATCAGCTGATCTAAGTGCCCTAGACGGGACATATGTTTGAAGATAGTCGCTCAGGTATGATGGAGCCTGCCCATGCAGACACCTAAAAACCGCCATCAAAATCTTAAAATCAATCCTGAAAGATCAGAAAGCCAGTGAAGGTCTTCCAGTACCGGGGTGATATGGTCATATTTTCTTGTCCCTGCCAGAAGGCGAGCTGCTGCATTCTGAATGCTCTGCACTCGTTAAAAAGATGAATGCTCAGCGAGGAGATTGGTTTTGCTTTTGGTTCTACAAACAGACACTAGGGGCTGCTAAAAGCAAGCCAAAACTGCCAAGTTCCCCTTTAAATCTACATTTGTTAACCATCTTCAGCTTCTGCAGCTAATACATGCTGGTCACCATAATTTAACCAGAGAACAAAGCTAGCCCTAGCTACTGCAAATGCTAGCTTGAGCTGCTGCTAATGCTAGCCTGAACTACTGCTAGTGCTAGCTTGAGCTACTGCTAATTCTAGCCTGAACTATTGCTAACGCTAGCCAGAGCATTGCAAACATCCTTGTTGAAAGAGAGGGAAACAACTAAAAAGGAATGTGGGAGCCTTAAGCTTGGTTTATGCTTGACGCATTTACTTTCCGCTTGGTGATGCGACTCGCGGATGGAACGCGCTTCACAACTTGTAGCGTTTATGGTTCATGCGGCTTGTCTCTGCAGTGAGCCAATATTCTCCCAAACTGAACGGGGCAGCATGGAGCTCTACGGCATGCAGGGGCGGATTAAGGACTGAAGAACATCCGGGGCTTAACACACGCACACACACACGCGCGCACACACACACGCGTGCGCACACACACATGACATGCACTAGTCAACATCATATATGTCTTGTACCACATAATTTTTAATCTGAAGCTACATATTAAGCATTTTCAGGGCAGAGTATTGTTCCTGTTAGTGTTTAGTGTGAGATGATAGTAAATATTCCCTTTCTTTCTCCAACACCTTTACTTGATAGTAAGCTAACTTTAGGCAAACCAGCAGCACAACAAATATTTTCAAATAAGACTCACAAACCTGAGTCAACACCAGTCTCATCAAAGCTGGGGTTCTGTCGTTATACTTTTTGTCTAAAAAACGTCCTTATGTCCATCTTCACTCATGGTTTCAGGCAGAGTGTAGAAGAAGCCGGCTGCTGAAGGGCTTCTTCTTCAGTGGTGGAGGCTCAGGCAGGCTGTATACAAACTACTGCCAGCTGCTCCCTCTCTGTTGGACTTTGGTACTGCATGTTACTTCCGCGATTTAGATCCGGGGCTTTCCATGAAACATCCGGGGCTTCAGCCCAAGTAGCCGGGCCTAACGCCGCCCCTGACGGCATGCATCCAACACTAAGCCGTAGTAGAAGTAAAATTCACTGTTGTTTACAACATGGCATTCCAGCATTTTTTAACAGTGTCCTCATCTTTTCCGACAGTGCGAGCTGTTTCTCTCCAAGAATTATTAACAACATGCTGATCACGGTGATCTTTGAGAGCTGAATCATTAAAATGTCTGTATTTACGAACCTCTGCCATACTAGGTCTTGCCAGTCCACCATGTTTTTCCACGTCCGACCGTCCGTGTGGTTAGAAAATTTCCTAGGTGCGCGGTGCAGAAAGTTTGGGCCGTGCGGAGTCGCGGTGGAGGGGCGTGGTTGTTAAAATGACGCAATTTTGCCACGCGGAGCCGTGCGAACCTCGCGGACATGTCAAGCATAAACCAACCTTCAATCATGGATAAATCCAGATTTTGAATGAATGCCATAAAGACTGACTGGTCTCCTCACACGGAGAACCAGACTCCTTTAATATTCCTGTCCTTGCTGAGTGGGTGGGTCAAACCAGTGTTTCCTTTGCAGGGCTTTATAATATAAATTATGGGGTTTAGTTTGGCCAGTTATCAAGGCTCAATGATAAATAGATGCTCAAAGTACCATTTCTAATCTCGAAGTAACCCCCTTCTAGGACACCTTTAAATGACCAGATGGGGAACATGTGGACCGGTTGCACTTTTAGTTACATCTGGTGAAAGAAACCCAAAAGCAGCCTTATTCACACAAACAGTGGTGTTCCTTTGTGTGTGTCATCAGGAGCCATGGGATGAGCAGCACACTCCTGCACTGTTCTCAAGCTTCTGTGGCCTTTTGGTTGTTTTCTCGTATCACCTCAGCCGACAGAGCAGTGACCCATCTGTGCTGATGTGAGTTCCTCTGCAAAGTTGTAACACATTTATTTGGTGATACTTACTCAAACGGACAGTTACACACAATTTCACTTGCTTTTTTATTCAAATGTTAAAAATGTAAATCAAAACTAAAATTTTGAATGTTTTTATGGCCTTTGCACTGATTTTTTCCCCCAGGTCTCTAATCAAGTCAAAGATCATGCCTGCACTTGTAGAGAGTGAGGAAGAGGAGGAGGAAGTGGAGGATGCAGACATTAAAGACCCGCTGCCTGAGAAACTGCAGAGCTCTATGGTGATTATCGATTAAGAAATGAAAGGATGCAGCTTTATTTATTCCCAAACACACTCCAACCAGACACAACAGCTCATATCATCTTCCAGTAATTACTCTCTATAAACCAGTATTCATAATCACTGTGTACCTTTGAGGAAGCAGATAACAAACATGGGGATGAGAGTAACAGTTTGCTGTGAGTGAATGCGGGGGTTTATGCAGCACAAGCCTCTCATGGCCTCTTAGAGAATTAGTGTGGATTGTGAAGCTCTTAACCTCCTCTGGTTGATGTCTCTTTGATCTCTGAGAAACGAAGGATCACAATTAGAAAGAAACAATTACACACCCAAATGAGCTTTTAAAACCACGTGGATTTGATTTAATAGAAGCTCTGCCTACTTCCTGAATTCTCCAGATGGAGATTCTGCTGTCGGATGTTGTCGTGTGCTCCGTTGCCTACATCCTAACCTTTGCCATCACAGCCAGCACTGTGTTCCTCTCTTTGAAGGTCAGATCCACACCTGTTTTACTTTAACTCTGAGATAAAATGTTGTGTCTAAATCCTTTCTCTTATATTCAAACTTCTGTGCAGCCTTTTGTGACCATTGTGCTGTATGCTCTGGCGGCAACTGTCGGGTTTGTGACCCACTACTTGATTCCCCAGCTCCGGAAGCATCACCCATGGCTGTGGATCTCCCATCCGGTTCTCAAAACCAAGGAGTACTACCAGTTTGAACCCAGAGGTTTGCATCTGTAGAAAGAAAAGCAAAACATTTTATTTTTCAGAAGTTCTGAACTTTATTTGCTGTTGTTGGTGTTACAGAGGATGCTGTGCTCATGTGGTTTGAGCGTCTATATGTGGGGCTCCTTTGCTTTGAGAAGTATGTGGTGTACCCCGCCATTGTGCTGAGCGCCCTTACTAATGATGGCTTTGCCCTCAGTCACCGCAAGAAGCTGGGAATCTAGTGAGTCGCCACAACCGCACACATACATCATGACTTTGGGTGCTTAAAGTAAAACTCAATAAGTTTCCCATTCGCCCCCCATTGGTTGAAAGCAGAATTACAACTGTCATAAATATCTGTGCTGCAGCCTGCTGCAGCTAATGCTAGCGGCGAGCTAACACTGACGCAGGCTACCTGATGCAAAATAATCCACAAAGTAAAAAGATCCACACTGTTGAACAAAAAATACTCATAAGTCCAGTAGCAACAAAAGGCGGGTTTCCTTTATCGGAACTTCGAGGTAATGTTACTGGAACTCCACAGCATGCACATTTCTCCAGTGGGTCGGCCAAAACGACCATCTTCTAGGCCAGTGGTTCCCAACCTTTTTCCCAAGGGACCCCTTTTTTACCAGAAAAATTTTTGACGACCCCCTCCCATTCTCTCTTCCAGTACAAACATTATTAAGAAATGATAAAATTATTCAAGCACATTTCAATATGCTTTGATTCAATAGATAACAGTAATAGTAGGCTCCAGTACAGAACAAAATCATTAACAAAACCAAACAGAGCATAATGTGCTTGACAGTTTGTATTACTTTTCTGAACACATTGTTTCTTGTAAACACTGATAAATCAATCATTCCTTTCAATAAACGTTTGACACATAAAAAATACACTGAGCAAAATGTACTTAAATGTGTATATTACTGTTTATACTAGATTATTTACTGTAAAGGCTGTGATTAATCAACCAGTCCTACCTTTAATGAACTTTTGACACTTGAAAATAAAACAGTGAGCTGAGCAAAATGTTCTTAAACGTGTGTTACTCTTTCTGTACTAATTATTTCCTGTCTTAATATCAGTAAACTTTTCACTCATAAAAAAGTGAGCAAAATGTAGGCTATAAACAAGTAATAAATGAAGTTTTAGCCCCTTAAAGTGGAGAGGTCCTTGCGACCCACTGAGAGGCTTTGGCGCCCCCTTGTGGGGGTCGGGACTCCCAGGTTAGGAACCACTGTTCTAGGCCATTTTCAGGAACCAATGGAGTACCCGAGCTGGGTTAGGTACTTGGAATGGTCCAGTAGGGTTGCTGAGGGGAACGTTTGGTTAGCTCATGCTGATTGGTTGTAACTCAGTAGGAAGTGATATGACAAGTCAGCAAAACCAACATTTGTAAGTAAAGTACATTTTGTTTATATAGCACTTATCACAGACATAGAATCACAAAGTGCTTCAGATACTTTAGATCAAAACTAAATGAAACAAAGTCTTAAATCATAATGATCTCAAAACAGAAATAGATTAACATCAGAAAAAATAAAGTCATAAAATTATGCAATTTTATAAACAGATGAAAGATTATTACAAAATTGAGTTAAAAATAAGAAAATAAAAGGTTTAGGTAAAAGCAGCTATAAATAAAAGTGTCTTTAGCTGTTTTTAAAAAGTGTCCAGACTGTCAGTGCTTTGTAAGGATAAAGGAAGATCATTCCAGAGTCGGGGTGCAACAGTCTGGAAGGAGCGATCACCTTGACTTTTATATCTGGTCTTTGGAACTTCTAGAAGGTTCTGGTGTGTGGACCTGAGGGCTCGGGTTGGAGCATACGGCTTTAACAGTTCAGTAATATAGAGAGGAGCTTCACCATGTAGAGCCCTGATTCTAAAATGAACTCTAAAATGAAGTTAATGGGTATTTGTAAAATAGGAAGAGTCGCTGGTGAAGCAGAATGAAAGCAAATAAGCAACGTTCATGCTGATTTAAAATCGCAGTAACTAAACTCCTAACACCAAGAAATGCTGTGGAAATCCCCTCAAAACAACATTAGTCACGGGGCTTTGTTGTCTCACAGACACTGGAAAATGATGCTTCTTCTGCTCATTGAAAGCAACATGTTACATCACACAGCTGCTCTCTCGGTCCTCTGAGTGGATACAATTATGCCGTATTTTGACAGAAATAAACTTTAAATGTTACTTACGTCTGCGAATGCTTTTTGGCGCTGATCAGTGACGTCACTCACTGCTGAAGCAAGCGTGATGTGGTGACGTTTTAGCAAAGTACTGAAAGGGCTGAAATTGTTTGGAGACGCAACAGTAGAGAAGACTGAGCTATCAGATTTCCGAGTCAGTTTCCCCCCTCCCAGAAATTTCTCACATCTCCTGAAGTGAAAATACGCCTAGCCAGGTCACCATCAGTCTGTAATTTTGGAGCCTTCTTTATCTCCCTCAAACAAGCGTAGGCCGCAACGATATTCACTCTGTTTTTGGGTCTTGGTGTCGCTTCCAAAGAAATTACTCACCTTTACTTCCATGCTCCGCTATGATGCTAACAATATAAGCAAACCTATTCGTCTTCCTGTGCTTTTGTTGATGGTCGGCAAACTGAAAAAGCTAACTGCTAGCCTCTTAATGAGCTACCGTCACAGTAAATAGCTATTGCCATAAGGTAGATCTCCCACTAGCAGGCACATGCAGAGGGGGGGACGGAGGGTGCTTGAGCCCACTAGTGTTCCTACCCAAACCAAAAAACTGTTAGGGGTTCTGTTCAGCAGAGGGCTACAGAGTGCTGTCCAATGTGAAGCTGCTCAGGTTTATGGCTCAAGAACCACTGAACTCAGTTTGAAAGCACTAGCTTAAAGTTAAAAACTTTTTTGTGTTGCTTAAACCTTATCTGCATGTTCTCTGCATTCTCCACAGCTGTGACGTCCTCCTGACGACAGTCGCTGGACTGAAACTCCTGCGTTCGTCCTTCTGCGATCCCAGCTTCCAGTTCCTCACGCTTCTCTTTACACTTGTTTTTTTCCACTTTGACTGTCCGCATGCATCCGAGAGCTTCCTGCTGGACTTCTTCATCATGTCGATCGTCTTCCACAAGGTAAAATAATGAGTTCAGGCAGCAAAGGTTGGTTCTTAAAGGCTCTTGTAATATAGTGTTGGTGACATTTAAAGTAAAGAAAGAAAAACAAACCTTCCTGTTCTTGTGATCATGAGGATGAGCAGCTTGAATTTGCATTTTACTCCTGACATTAAGATTTATTGCTGACCTTTTTAAAGTAAAAGAAAACATAAGAAGGTTTTCCCAGGGTTCGGTTTGCTCATCACTTGGACTGAAGCTTCACCTGTAAATTAGGATGTTGATATTTCTGTTGCTATGAGGCTTCGAGGAACTTTTGCCAAGGATGAAAACAAAACCTTGATGGGAAAATTCAGCTATTAAAGCAAAATTAACACTAACTTCTTGTTAAAATTCTTATATATTTCCTGTAGTTTTGTTATTGTGCATGTATGTTTATCAGTATTGATCATCTGATCCAGAACATGGCGTCATATGAGGTAATCATAACCTCATACAAACATCGTGTGTGACATATTGCTCAAAAGAAAAAAAAAACAAAACTAAAGCATTGCTGCTAAAATAAAGACATTTTAAAAAACAAGTTGGTTTGACCATAAAGACTAAATGTGTAGTTTTTACCAATAATTTATGGAACTATCCATCAAAAAAGAGTTGAAAATGAATTAAATGATGCCCAGTTGTTGAAAAATATTGGCAGCTTAGTAACATATAATCATAAAAATTGGGTTTAAAATACACGGGAGTGGGTTTAAGTCTCCGGACGACGCCATGTTTTCTTCTATGGGAACCTGTGAAGACAAAAGGCATTTACTGGTTTGTAACAAGCGGTTACAAAACTTTCACCATTCCTAAACATTATTGTTTTACACATTTACCACGTTGCTCGTTGCCAGTGATGAAAGGGAGTCTGATGTGCTTGTTATTTTGCTCACAGGGATTTTTGACCCTAATGGCCATTCATTGGGAAGGTCTTACTTGAACACAAAAATACAGCTTGTTTGCAACGATTTAGGTTTGTACTGCCCTCTGTCGCTAGGAAAATACACATTTTCACTTTAAAAGGACAGTTCACATATTTGAAGCAGACACATTATCTGTTTTTGATTGGTCTTTGAGTGGCCTCAGTTTGCAGTAACAGAGCCCAACTCGCTCATTTACCCAATCAGAACTAATCTGTTTCTCCAAAATGACTAATCCTTTAATCCCTCTAGGAGAACTGTGCAATAAAATTACCTGAAGACTCTAATGAACTAAACCGAAGTTCGTTAAACAACACTGAGATGATACTGCCAAAAGTCATCCTGCACGGGTTGAATGAAGGTTTTCAACATTTGCCTTGTTGCAGATGCGTGAGTTGCTGCTGAAGCTCCATTTCATCCTGATTTACATCGCTCCCTGGCAGATTGCTTGGGGCAGCGCTTTCCATGCCTTCGCTCAGCCATTCGCTGTGCCTCGTATCCTTTCTCTAAAACTGGTCCAGATGTGTGCAGGTGCACGAGTAGCTGGTTTTTGTTCCTTGACTGATGTGTGTGTGTCCAGACTCAGCCATGTTGCTGCTCCAGACTCTCCTCACCACTGTCTTCTACACCCCGCTGGCCCCTTTCCTTGGCAGCGCCATCTTTATTTCCTCGTATCCACGGCCTATCAAGTTCTGGGAACGAAACTATAAGTAAGAGCTGTTTTTTGGGGGGATTTATCTGTTAAAGGAGTTAAATCTGTGTCTGAGCTTCAATGAAATAAGAATTTGTATTTATTTATATCCATCTTGCTGTGAGAGATTTGAGAAAACTTGTGCAAACTGGCTTCGGGGTTATATTTAGTTGAAGATAAATCTATGACAGCTTCCCCTCAGCTGGAGTCAGATGTGCGATTTGTGGTATTTTTAGTTTCAGCTGGCTTTTGATATGGAACTTTGATTGAAATCAAAAGATGCAGTGAATAATATGTCCATGCTGTATAGTTTGTGATTTCTTTCACGCTCTTGCAGCACAAAACGTATTGACAACTCAAACAGCAGACTGGTGTCCCAGGTGGACAAGGAGACAGGTTTGTCCCCTGACTTTTCCGTCCCTTTTCATCAAGTTTGTCTTTTCATTCCCAATCTCCTTCCTTTTCCTTCCCAGGTTGTGATGATAACAACCTGAACTCCATCTTTTACGAGTACCTGACCCGCTCACTGCAGCAGTCACTGTGTGGTGACCTCATGTTGGGTCGATGGGGCAACTACAGTGCCGGCGACTGTTTCATCCTGGCGTCCGACTACCTCAACGCCCTTGTCCACCTCATTGAGATCGGCAACGGCCTTGTCACTTTCCAGCTGAGGGGTTTGGAGTTTAGAGGTACAGTTTGAGGACTTCCTCTTCTGCTCTTTGAATTTTTTTTTTTGCAGCTTACTTTCTTAACCTTCTGTCCATGCCAGGTACTTACTGTCAGCAGCGAGAGGTGGAGGCCATTACAGAAGGTGTGGAGGAGGACGACGGGTGCTGCTGCTGTGAACCAGGTCACTTACCTCACATGCTGTCGTGCAACGCCGCCTTTAATCTGCGCTGGCTGGCCTGGGAGGTGATGGCCACCAAGTACCTGCTGGAGGGCTACAGCATCAGCGAGAACAACGCTGCCACCATGTTGCAAGTGTACGACCTTCGAAAGCTTCTCATCACCTACTACCTGAAGGTACGCTTGCTTTCCAGTTGGACACTACAGCTACAAAACTGACACTCATTTCTTTCTCCCTCTCTGTTCTCAGAGTATTATCTACTACCTGGTCCACTCTCCTAAACTCTGCACCTGGCTCAAAGACACCTCCATCCAGGAGGCGCTGCAGGCCTACACCAAGTGGCACCACATTGAGCGTGACCCTCAGGTGTTCAGCGTGAAGATCGATGAAGATTATGTGCACTGCCTGCAAGGTGTGACGCGTGCCAGCTTCTGCAATGTTTACCTGGAGTGGATCCAGCATTGTGCTGGGAAGATGGAGACGGTACTACTATTTATACACATTTAAAGCCATACTATGCAACGTTTACATATTTAAATCCTTTTTTTGAGCCAGTATGTGCCAAAATGACCCTTAGGCTTAATGAAATGTCACTCAGACCCCCATTGCCCCTTGTGGCCAGAATACCACAATTGCAACTTCAGAGTGCTGGTCTGGGGCCTCATTTATCAAGCTTGCTTACACACAAAACGGGGTCAGAAAACTGCATAAGCAACTTTCCATGCAAACTTTGGGATTTATCAAAGAAATTTTAGTGGAAAAATGTGCGCAACTTTAAGTTGACTAAGGACCTGGCTTAAGCACATGTTGGACATGGAGAGCACCTGCAGTGCTGCTGCTGAGAAGGATACAATTATGATCCTGCAGCACTATCACTTGCACTGCTTCGTTTTCACATAGAACAAGACCCCTCACACGCACACACACACACACACGCGTACACACACATGCACACACACTCTCTCTCTCTCTCTCTCACACACACACACACACACACACTCACACACACACACACACACACACACACACACACACACACACACACACACACACACACACATGCATGCACACTCTCACACACACACACATACGTGCGTGCAGACACACACACACACACACACACAGCCTGAAGCGCAGAATACGAAATGCAGAATATCAGCAGGGGGACAGATTGAGACAGAATGTCATGTGTTTGTGACAGTGTGTGTCCTGTCACTGTGACCCGATTGATGATGCGTCCTGGCTACTTGTACAGGAGATATCTCTGTTCGGCTGACTGGTTAGCGTGCGTGACTTTCACCTGGGGGTCTGGGGATCGAATCTCGATTGGACCATTTTTTTATATCTGCCACAGATCTCTCTGAAGAATTCACAACATTCATGCTTTCGTTCTTTTTTAAACACAGAAACAGTTTTGTTTACCTGTTTGTAGCTACAGTTTCGCCGACGGCTGCCGGCTTCTTCAGGCTGACGCTGATGGTGGCGCGTCACTTCCTTCTCCGTTTATCTGCGGGCAGCAGAGGACGTTGTCGCCCTCTACTGCCCGCTCTCCCCTCTCCGACGATGCAGTCCCATGCGTGGTCCAGCGTGTAAACTCCGTCGTCCCTGTTCATGGTCCCACATCCACGTCTCCTTATCTCGATTGCTTCCTTGATCCATCTTTTGTATTTTTGTTGTTCGGTGGTTATGATCCGTGTGTTGTCCCAGTCCATTATATGGTTTTCTCTTAAGCAATGATATGTTACGGCTGACTTTTTTATTGTACTTTCTGCTTCTTCATTTGCTGCTCTTGTGTGTTTACGATTTGCCTCTTTCTCACACTCCTTTCTGTGTTCTATTGTCCGTGTATTGAGTTGGCGTCCGGTTTCTCCTATGTATGTTTTATTGCATATTTTGCATGGGATTTCGTAGATGACTCCACATTTTTGTCCAGCTGATATTTTGTCTTTTGGGTGTACTAGTCTGTTTCTAACTGTTGTGTGTGGTTTTGTTGGTGTGTTTATGTTGTGTTTTTTCATTGTTGCTCTTATTTTTTCCGTTATGCCTCTGATGTATGGTAGGGTTATCACTGGTTTTGGTTCTTGTATTTCTGGGTTTCTGGTTCTTTTTTTGGGTTGTTCTTTGCTTTCTGTTTTTGTTTGTTGTTTTCCTTTGTTTATTGCCCATGTCGGGTATGCGCAGGTCTTTAAAGCGTGTTGTATGTGTTTGTCCTCTTGTTTACGGTCTCTCTCTTCTGTTATTATGTTTGCTCGGTGATATAGTGTTCTGATTACTGACATTTTGTGTATGGTGGGGTGTTCTGATGTCCATAATAGATATTGGTCTGTGTGTGTTGGTTTCCTGTATGTGTTTATGTTTAGGGTCCCGTCGGCGAAACTGTAGCTACAAACAGGTAAACAAAACTGTTTCTGTGTTTAAAAAAGAACGAAAGCATGGATTTAGAAAGACACAGCAAGAACACACCTAAGATATTCACAACATTGACGGCTTCAGCAACGCTGTGCCACTCTGTGGATTTTCTCATATTTGTTTTGCAAAAGCACCTCCTTTCATTTTTCCACCTCACCCACAGGTACCTCAATTTCTGCTTCTGTGAAATTGCGCTTCCTTGATCTGCCTTGATCTATGGTCGCCATGTCATTGGTGGAGCACGGGAGCAGCCAGCTTATGTATACGCATGAGGTCCACAAGGCACTTTGCATTGACTATTTATGGCAGTAAGTGGGCGTGGTGGGGGCGGGATGTGACTAAAATGCAGCTGAGAAACGTTCTCGTTGGTCTCTGATTGATGAAGCAGAGATTGCATGCAGCTGTGCATACTCCATGTTTGATAGATCACAAACCTACTTGGCGTAAGTACTTTTTTTTTTGCTGAGCTTAAGTTCGGTGTTAGTAAGGATTCTACGCAAAGTTTGATAAATGAGACCCCTGGTCTGTTGGACTTAGAAAAATTGGAGCTGACATGCCTGGTGCTGTAGTCTGGCTCCAGCATGTTTTAGATCATGAACACAGCAGATTTGTTTAATTTAGTGAAGAATCACTCATGTAGACGCTATGGAAGGCTGGGGAGACATTTCATCAGTTTGATTAAGGTGTTAAAAAGATAAACGCACAGCGAGGAGACAGGTTTTGCTTTTGGTTTTACAAACAGACACTAGGGGGTGCTTTAACTGAGGAATGTTTAATCAAAATGTCTATTCATTTGGAAGCTGTAATATATTTAGCTGCAAAAAGCAGAATGTGTGTTTTTGTTTTGGTCTCCACACACTAGAGCCCTGCACTGAAGCCCTAGGCCCTCGGGTCGGCCCGGCCCGACGGCCCTCGGGCCGGGCTTCGGGCCAACGACTGTGTAATTACCTCGGACACGGGCCGGGCCGGGCGCCTTTATTTTTATTCGAAATCATTAAAAAAATTAAAACACTTAAACGCAGCAGTAGAGCCCTGTGCGGGACTGTTTTCTTCATCCCGCTCCGCTCCCGCTGAATTTCTGACCATTACAGCCTGCAACCGCAACGTGTGTGTTACACTCCCGCCCGCACCTGCAGCGTGCATGTCTACTCCCGCCCACACCTGCAGCGTGCATGTCTACTCCCGCCCGCACCTGCAGCGTGCATGTCTACTCCCGCCCGCACCTGCAGCGTGCATGTCTACTCCCGCCCGCACCTGCAGCGTGCATGTCTACTCCCGCCCGCACCTGCAGCGTGCATGTCTACTCCCGCCCGCACCTGCAGCGTGCATGTCTACTTCCGCCCGCAACCGCAAAACTCGGAGAAATTATTACCTCACAATAAAAGAGATGTATTGAGTTTGCGTCCTCAACATGTCATTTTATAGGTTATCCGCTTTCACAGCAGTGCTGCGCTCCGTTTCAATCAGGCTGCACAGCAGGATTTCCCCTCGTAGCGATATTTTCTCTAACTCTGATTGCTTCATGCTATAGATCGTTGGAAAGCTGCTTTTATGTACTTTTAGGAACCGTTGGAATTATTTGAATCTGATCAGCCATTCAAAAGTTATAAAACGGAGCATTTTGGATGACAAACTCGCACGTCTCTGAATCTGTGTTGTGATTCGTTGCGCTCAAGACAGGAAATCCCGGTGGCTACCATAATGTATTGTATATGCACGGAAAGCCCCATTTTTAATCTTTTCAGCACTTTTGGAATTTTAATGATATCTTGAACTAGAGCAGGGATCGGCAACCCGCGGCTCTTCCATCCATCTGCCGATGTGATTGTAAAATAATGAATGGATATTTAAATAAAATGCTTTATATTTTACTGAATTAATTTTATATCTGTAAGTCAATTCTATGTGAAGATTGTCTGCGTAAACCTGAACAGTTCCAGCCCGGTCTTACTGTGAGACCGTGTTGGGTCACGCCTGTGCGTAATCATATGCGCTCATGAGCTGAAGAGGATGTGAGATTCTGGGCTTCTCCTCAGACGGCTCCTGGATGTGTCGCACATTGGAGACAGGAACAAGCGCTATTCAGCCAAAGTTTCATAATCAGGGAACATTTTCTAAGTGACAAGTCTCTCTGAGAGACAGGGTTTGGAAAACACTCGCTTCAGTGGGAAGCTTCCCGCATGCGCTTCTGCGACGCTCGGATCCTGCACGTCTTTTAACACATTGGTCAGGATTGACGCACTTTGTTTTCATTTAGTTGGTTAAAAAAAGTCGGGCTTGGGCTCGGGCCGGGCCAGAGAATCCTGAAAACCTTTTCGGGCCGGGTCGGGCTGGGGCTCCACCCCCTCGGGCCGGGCCGGACACGGGCTCAGATTTTAGGCCCGTGCAGGGCTCTACCACACACATCACCTGTCTTCATGTTTCTGTCCAGCCTGTGGACAGCGATGAAGACTCTCCTCTGGTGACTCTGTCCTACGCTCTCTCTGTCCTTGGGAGGAGATCTCTGGGCACAGCGTCTCACAACATGTCCAACAGGTGAAAGAGGACAACACTAACAAAGTTTCCCTGATTTGATTTAATTTCTTTTTATAGGAAATTCTTATGTGTGAATTCTTTTTCATCAAATCACATCAATTTAAACAAAAAGAAAGTTCCTGGTTTCTTAGAATTGATTTTTGTAAACAGATATAAGGATTAACGTGATAATGCTTAGAATAGAATTTATTTATGATAAAAGTTAATATATAACTCATTTTATATCATTACATTATATATTCTATCAAATTTTCCCTTCAACTCAAATTACAGTAAAAAAAAATTACGTAAAAAACAAATATCCACAAAAATCTTTATTTTTTAAGGCCGTGATATACTTGATGTTTAACGATGCAAATGCATGTTTAAAATGGCTGCTATGCATTACTTGCATTGATTTGAAGTGTGTCATGGATTTTATCAATAAACCCATTTCCTGCAGCTAGCGAGAGAGACAAGAAACAACAAGGCAAACGTACAACCAAAATTGCAATTGTGTGGCACGTGCGTGAGGCAAATGCTCCGAATTCTGCTCACAGAGGTTATTTATTACATATTATTTGTGTGCATCCCCTGAAATTAACATTACGTGTTTGAATGCTGCAATATACGAGTAACCAGTAGGCGGAGTTGACAAAACGAGCAAGACACACTCACCATGGTGACTTTGTCTCTGGTTTAGAGGTCTTTCACACCTCCTACGATACTGCTGCTGTCTTTTTTCTTTCGTGATCTCAAAATTAGCCAGTTAGTGAGCTCTTTTATTGACGCCATGTGTTTCTTGGTTGTACCCAAAAACTCGGCACTCTATCTGGTTTGAGTTATCTAGTGTGCCCCTGAGTGGAACACCCCAGTACTACATGCAGTGCAGAGCCAAGTAGCAGGAAGTATTGACAGTTTCACATCTGGGCCAGCACGGACTGGGCTGGGTGGCCGATAAGGGTTGTTTATACACACTTCTCAGAAACGGTGGGCGGGGCAAAGACAAGTGGAAAAATTCTGCGGTGTCTCCCTCAAATGACGGCCGTGCAGCTCAAGGCATGGCAGCGCTGTCTCTGTGCGTGCTCCTCGCAGCAGTGAGAAGGAGAGACAGAGAGCTGCAGCTTCAGTCTGTTTCTGTGTGTGTGTGTGTGTGTGTGTGTGCGCTCCTCAGAGCAGTGAGGAGAGACAGAGAGCTGCAGCTTCAGTCTGTTTCTGTGTGTGTGTGTGTGTGTGTGTGTATCGTATATTATGTTGATGGTGTGCATGTGTGTGTGCTCCTCACAGCAGTGAGGAGAGACAGAGAGCTGCAGCTTCAGTCTGTTTGTGTGTGTGTGTGAGTGTGTGTGTGTGTGTGTGTGTGTGTGTGTGTGTGTGTGTGTGTGTGTGTGTGTGTGTGTGTGTGTGCGTGCTCCTCAGAGCAGTGAGGAGAGACAGGGCTGCTGCAGCTTCAGTAAGAGGCGACCAATGTTTACTTCCCAGTATCCAGAATGATAACGAGTCGCGCATGCAGGAAGCTCCCACTAACGGTAGGTGTGCATTTGAGCCGGCCAATTGGTTGGCAGTGGGTGTGTTGGACCTGTTCAACCTGAAGCAGACCGCCTTGGTATGTGTGCCGAAAAACCGACCGGTTGAGCATGGAAAAATACAAGGCCACCAAGATGTGAACACTTTAAAAGCTACCCGGTCCGGTCCATGCTGGCCTAGATGTGAAAGCACCAAAAGTGAACAAAGATGCAGCCTGCGTCTACGTGAGGTTAAACAACGAATATATTTTAGGCCTTAGCCTATGAAGAAAATAAACTATCCTAAATGAGATAAAACAATTAGTTTAAATGTGTATTTATGAAATAACTATTGGTTTGATTTCACATCATATAAGTGAACCAAATGGCATTAAAATGTTGAAATAATTTGCATTTGAGAGGTTGGTGTAGTGTAAATTGTGGAACGTCAGCCTCCATTAAAAGCATGCACATGTTACAACATGTAGAAAACAAACACTAGAATATCACATCAAGTACAATCTTTATATTTTATGTACTCAGAGAATAATGAGGTTTTTCTGAATTAAAATGAACTTTATTCACAAACATGATATATGAATAATTATTACCCAAATTAAGCATTAAAAATAAACACTCCAACTATAAAACTAAATTTTTCTGTTTTTGATGTTAAACGTGATGGTGTGTTTTAAATGCTAGAACAAACTATTCTGCATTTTCAAAATCACACCAGTAGAGGGCACCAGTAACCAAATGCTTATTTTCTGTTTTTACAACCCAAAATCGTTTCATCTTTATGTAATTTATCTTCAACTTGTGCTCCTCTGTCTCCTGCCTTTTATTGTTTTTTCCCTCTTCCTCCCTTAAACCCTCCCATCCACCATAAAGCCTGGAATCCTTCCTGTATGGCTTCAACACCCTGTTCAAAGGGGACTTCCGTATCGCCACCAAAGATGAGTGGGTTTTTGCTGATCTGGACCTCCTGCAGAAGGTTGTGGCCCCTGCTGTCAGAATGAGCCTCAAGCTGCATCAGGTTACAAAGACACTCAGTTTCTGCTTAGACGTGTCATCATTTGTCTAATTCACGGTCAGATTTCTAGTTAAAAAAACATTTTTTATTTGCTTCCATATACATTTTGAATCATGCAATCAAGTGCTTCATGATGATGACATTCCTGCCCTGTAGGATCACTTTACATGTCTAGAGGAGACGGAAGAGGCATCCATCCTGTACGAAGCCATCACAAACTACCGCAGCAGCCTGGTGATTTGTCACGAGAGTGACCCCGCCTGGCGTAAGGCCGTGTTGTCCAGCCGAGATACGCTGCTTACCCTGAGGCACATGATTGATGACGGCACGGATGAATACAAGATCATCATGCTGTACAAACGCCACCTCAGTTTCAAGGTCATCAAGGTACGGATGTGATGCCAGGTGTCAGTGGGGAGGCGCTGAATGACAGATGCTGAGATTTTCAGTGTAGATAACAAAGTTCTATAAAGTCCCATTAGTCATCATCACACGCTGGTGAAATTACATCTCCGCATTTGACCCCTCCCCATGAGCAGCAGTGAACTGCAGCAGTGGCTGCGCTCGGAAACAATCTAACCCCCTAAAGCTGAGCATCAAGCAGGCGGGCATTGGGTCCCATTTTTAAAGTCTTTGATATGACCCGACCGGGATCTGAACCCTGATCTCCCAGATCCAAAGCGGACACACATAGAATGAGTTAATAAAAATCAGCAGTAATAATTCTTTAGTCAAAAAATCTGGCACGGCGGTGGAGCGCATTTTGGTCCCTATAATTCTTGGTTAATGTCCAAAGTTTTGAAGACAAGGGCATAAATAGTCTAGTTACATGTCATTGTGGGCCACAAAACTTAGATGTTTTTTTTTCCTTAATTGAAAATTAAATGTAAAAAAGCAATAATTTATTATTTGCAATAATTATATTTTTTAGAATATATTGAACTGTTTAGATATTACATAGTCTCAGAACACAAAAATGTCTTTTTACATCAACCTTGAGATAAAATTTCTCAGAATTCTAGAAATGCAATTTGCCCAAAATCAATCCCGGGGTCACACTTTGGACATGTCCAGTGGCGCCCCCAGATAATTTTCATAGGGGTGGCCAGAAAAAAATTTGGGGGTGGCACACCGGAGTTGCCCCACTGTGGTAACTCTAGGAGAGTTTAGCCTGTGGAGATGCATTGCTCCTTTAATCTTTTTCATTAAGAAAACAAAATGCATCTAACATGATTACCTCAAATTTGAAGAACACAATTTAAAGAAAGAAAACATTTTTATAAATTAATTAGTTTTATTCATATTGTTGTAAAGTGTCTTGGTTGTCTTGAAAGGCCCTTTAAATAAAATGTATTACAATTAATCAACATTTTTATTGATATTTGAGAAATTAACATTTTTTTGTATTAAACATATTTTTGCATTTTATTCAATCCAGGTGTGATTCTAGGATAAAATGTTATGGGGCCTCAGCCTCGAATCAAGTGACGGCCGACTATTGGTGCCCTTCAGACACGGGCACCTTCCTCATTTGTTTTGGATTCGTTATATTTTCATAAATAGTGTTTTATCCATCCATCCATCCATTTTTTTCTGCTTTTCCAGAGTCAGGTCACTGGGGCAACAGCCTAAATCGAGAGGCTCAGACTTCCCTCTCCCCAGCTTGGGCCAGCTCTTCTGGTGTTTTAATTGTACTTTTTAACCATCAGTAGCTGCCTGGTCAACACCAAATGAAATCTGTAAATTGGCTCTAGAAAATGTAGAGTGTAACATTTAAAAAAAGTCAGTCCATTTCATAAACTTATATGACTTTTAAACCTTCCTACCCCTCCTTTCCCTGCAGATCAATAAGGAGTGTGTTAGAGGTCTGTGGGCGGGTCAGCAGCAGGAGTTGGTGTTTTTACGGAACCGAAACCCAGAACGGGGCAGCATCCAGAACTCCAAGCAGGCCCTGAGGAACATGGTGAACTCGTCCTGCGACCAGCCGCTGGGATACCCCATGTACTGCTGCCACAGATGGCTCACTCCGAGGTCAAAGCTGCTGTTCAAGTGACTGATCTAAGACTTTCCTGTCCTAATTTTTAAGGTACGTGTCGCCGCTGACAACATCCTATGCAGGAACCCATCGCACGCTCCGCAGCATCGGAGGAGGGGCTTTGAGCCTGGATGCCATTCGCTCTTGGCTCTGCTCTAAATGGCTACGGTCAGTAGATCCTTGTGCCACCAGGCTGTAAGCTGTTTTTTTGTTTAGGTTTGCCTGACAGGATCAATTCTCCCTGTGACCGGGTTTCTCCATTAGCATTCTTCATTAGCCGAAGATAAACCGGGCAGGATTTATTTGGTTCAGTCATGAGTTCAGTGTCTGGATCAACCAGCTGTCTGAGGATCTCCGATGGAGACACTCTGGATAAAATCCATTTAAATTTGGCATTTTGTATAAAACAGTGAAGACATTTACAATTCCTTCAGAGGTCACAGGTATTTACAGTATACTCTGAAAGAAAGAAAACGATCTTTTAAATAGTGCCTCTCAGTATAATTTTTTTTTTTAAATTTGATTAAAAATGTTTAAAATGAGAGAAAAAATAAAAATTGTGATCAAAATAATAATGTAAGGAAAGGGCGAGAAAAAATGAATAGGAAAGAAAGAAATCTGCAGAATACTTTCCTCTATTGCATAAACAGATTTCAGTTTGGGAAATTTACCACATCTTTTTTTGAGCCCCTTTAGAAATGACATGTTTGCATTTTTAATTTAGAGAACATTTTTGTTCCTGTTCAATTATCAATGATGCACAAAAACGACACGATAAACTAAAATAATCGGTGTATTTATTTATAAATATTTGTACAAAAAAGTGTAGCGACATGAATAACAATGCACCATTATTACACTTATAATGCATAAAGATGTAAAAAAAATTAAAAATAACATTTCTGTGACTTTTTTGCCTCTGTGAAAACATGAAATAGTGAAAGTCTTACACCGTCTAATTTCAGGAAAATAAATATGGAATGTATTTTTTGGGAAATTTCCTAAACTCATAATTAAATTTCTAATTAATAGAATTAATATCGATGAGGTATTGGTTTTCACAACAAGTAAAAGAATAAATCAACATCATAATCAGCTGGATGGGTGTCAGGAAGGATCAATCCATCTGCGCCGGACACGTAATGCTCCGGCTTCCTGCTGGATGACAGAATGTTTCTCCAAGGATTTAGAGCCCAGACAGGGACTTTGGTGCAGACTTAATGTAGCTTTAAACACATGTGCAGGGACAGAGGGACAGGGATGGAATGACAGGGGCAGAAGGAGTGTTCATCTAAGAGCTGGATGGATTAGAGAGAGGGAGGAAAAGTGAAAATGTGGACATTCTGCTATTAACTGTCCTCTCAAATTAGATCCCATCTTCTTTGGCTTTGATTGTTGCTGTAGTTTCACTTACTAAGCTAAAGAAACGCGTTACGCAGAGGAAAACACACATAAACACACAGTTACACAACATTTCACTTTGAGTCAAAGTGTGTGTGTTTAACCAGCTGGGACAGTCGAAGCTCGCTACATTTTTGATGTCCTGTTGCCCTTTTGCATCTCTGGCGCTGATGTGAGCATGAATAAGTAAATCTTAGCTGTGTGTGTTCTGCAGAGTGCGCAAGGACAACCTGACCAGCTGTAATAACAGCGGCACCAACATGGAGGACGTGGACTGTGGCGCTGCCGGTTCGTCCTCGCTGAGCCACAATCGCCCATCCTCTGTCACGTCCAACAGCCTGAGTCTTTACCAGCACAGGGCCAGGACGACACACAGCCACAGACACCGCAACACAGGTACACACACACACACACACACACACACACACACACACACACACACACACACACACACACACACACACACACACACACACACACACACACACACCTGTCTCCCTGCTTCTGCAACACTTTCAAATCTAAATTTGCTCACTTGTTGTAATTAGTAACATTAAAATATGTAATTGTGTCTCTTAGGAAGGAGAGAGTACCGCAGCCGCTCGGTTCAGCCTCAGAGTCAGCGTCCTCCCGTCAGCAGCCAATCAGGTCCAATCCTGGACTCAGGCTCTGCCCATGGTCTTGTCCAGCGATTGTCCAACAGTCAATTGTCCTTTAACACCTCCATAGCCTCTATATTCTCTCAGGTATACACACAGGTTTTTCTTAAGCAGCCTTTAAGTTGTAAAGTGTGTCTTCTAAAAACTGTGCGTCTTCAGGTCCCTCGTCTGTCAGGAGCAGGAGGGATCAGCTCTCAGCTCCAGGCAGCGCAGCACCAGCAGCGCTCCAGTCAGGTGGGGACATCTCCCACACACACACACACACACACACACACACCTCCAGAAAGACTCTATCTACACTCACGACCTTACGGTTTGTCCCTGCGTGGTGTCTTCCTCCAGGTTTCCTCATCTTCTTCCACTCTCAGCCTCCTGTTTGGGAAGCGCAGCTTCTCCAGCGGCCTGGTGATCTCTGGGCTGTCGGCTGCTGAAGGGGGCAACACCACAGACACGCAATCCTCATCCAGTGTCAACATCGCCTTGGGGCCTTCACACAGGTCTGGCAGCAGAGCCACGCAGGTAGGACACAAATCAGTTCAAACCAGTTCAGGTCAGATCTCTGCCTTTTTAATGTTTACCTCCTCTGTGTCTCTTTTCTTTCTCTCAGTGGACATCAGAGCCTTACGAGAGCATCGACGCAACCAACTCCAACGCCGCCACCACGGTGAGAGACGGCCCACAGTCGAGCGATCAAGGCTTCAGCCAGGGGTTAGACAAGACCCAGGAGGAAGAGTCTGCCTCCACAGCTCGAGAGCTGGCGGATCATAAAACCGTCTGAGAAAGACGAGAGAAGCCATGATCAGAGAGGACTGTAGAGGAAATAACTCACAAATATACAGAAGATTGTATGAGCACCCATGCACACAAACCTGCCTTCTCCCTCATTCTCAGCATGTGGTCTCATCCTGTTGTCCGAATGCAAAAAAAAAAAAAAAAAAAAAAACTATCCTTGATCCAGTCGATCAAATAAAAACGTTTTTTTGATTGAAGCTGTCCTTTCTACAACTGTTCCTTCTTTTATTTTCATCTGTGTTTCAGGTGGAGCATTGGTTTTTGTTCTAGAGCAAGATGACATCACATCAGGAGTAGCTGTCTGGTTTTAGCTAACGTGTAAAAATGAATGAACACGTTAAAAACTCGAATGTTTAAGTAGCTTTTCAGTTTTATGACCAAGTTATGTTTCCAGAAAAAACTTGTTTTCTTGAACTCAGCATTTGATTCTTTATTGCCTTCTCACAATTGAAGGAACGTAATAAAAAATATTAAAATACTACCATTTACTTGCTTTTAGGGCATCAGGTCTTACCTACAGTGTTTTGTCTCCTAATTCCTGGTTTTACTCGGGTATTTAAACCCAACAAGGACAGTTTTAGCACTTATGCTACGTAAAATAATTTTGCAGGTCTTTTAAAAGTTTTATTTGATCTAAATTTATAATTAACTTACCTACGCCTCTAAATCCGAGACCATGGTTTTGAGTTGGAAAAAGGGTAGAATGTCTTCTCCAGGTCGGGGATGAGGTCCTGCCCCAAGTGGAGGAGTGTAAGTACCTTGTTCACGAGTGAGGGAAAAATGGAGAGTGAGATCGGATTGGTGCCGCGTCTGCAGTGATGCGGGCGCTGTATTGGTCTATTGTGCTGAAGTGAGAGCTGTTTTCGATTTATCGGTCCATCTACATTCCTACCCTCACCTATGGTCACAAGCTTTGGGTAGTGACCGAAAGAACGAGATCGTGGATACAAGCGGCCAAAATGAGTTTTCTCTTGAGGGCGTCTGGCCTCTCCTTAACTCAATCACTGCCAATGACGACTAAAGTCGTCATTTGCATTTTTTTACTGTTTGGGCATCGGAACGAGCCCTCGCGCCGAGAGAACAAACATCTCAGCTCTGAAGCCGATCTTCATCCGCATACTTCACATAATCAGGAGGTAGAATCTCCATGTGTTAGGAGATCGTTTTGGGCCGTTCCTGTAAAAAAAAGTGAGGCGCGAACTGGACAAGCGTCTGCTGATCACAGTTCGACAAAGGATTATGAAAGAACGGATAAGGCTCAAAACACGTGGATTCTTCCTGATGTAAGAGGTAAGTCTCCTCTGTTTTGGTTGTTTTGGCGTCAACATCATCCTAGCGTGCAACGTTCTGTCAGTCTTAAAAAAACAAAAAATGGCAGAAATGCTAGCAGTGAAGACCTTAAACGATCAGGAAACGGCTGACAGCGAATGAGTTCAGAGTTAGGGTGAGAAGCTCAGTCATCCGGGAGGGTCTCGGAGTAGATCTGCTGCTCCTCCACATCAAGAGGAGCCAATTGAGGTGGCTCGAGCATCAAGTTAGAATGCCTCCCTGACGAGGTTTTCCGGGCACGTCCAACTGGGAGAAGACCCAAGGAAGACCCAGGACACACTGGAAGGACTATGTTTCTCGACTGGCCAGGAACGCCTTGGGATTCCCCCCAAGGAGCTGGCCCAAGTGGCTGGGGAGAGGGAAGTCTAGGCCTCTCTGCTGTGGCTGCTGCCCCCATGACCCGACCCCGGATAAGCGGCCCAAAATGGATGGAAGGATGGAACTTACCTATTGTACACAGTGGTCAATAGAAAAAACAACTAAAACAACAAGCGATGTTTTTACGCTGTCGTCCGATCTTCACCTGATCTGACTTCTGGATGCAATAAGAGTGATTCTTTAAAAACAGTGACATTTGCACACTAATAGACTGGAGCTGTTTTAAGGTGGAATTTGCCTGCTTTGGTCTTGGGTGCACTCTTACTAGCGGCGAGCTCATCAGTAAACAAGGCCTCCGAGAGACACTTATTGACTTCTCGCACACTTCAGCATGGCTCAAATGTTGAGATATTTTATCTGATGAAAGGCGAAGATAAAACAGATCTCAGGACACACTGGCTCTTAGGCATACATAAATAAAAACGTGTGGGTGCGAAAAAAAGGCAAAATCACAACGGTCAAAAATCTATTAATAAAGTCTTTATTATAAGTTGTTACATTTAGATTTCTCTCTCTAGCAGCACTATTTAAATTACGGATATCCAAGGGCAGTAACCATAGATTGTAGTTCTCTCTTAATGCAACATGTCATCATGTAAACATGTAGACAGACACAGAAGAGTAAGTAGATCAGAATGTACCACAACATGGGCACGGCATTAATGTGACTAAACTCGAATGAGGTTTGAGGACAATAAACAACAACTTTTTGTGTGTCTTCTGAAAACGAAACAGTAAAACAAATAATAATAAAATGATCCAGAACAATGTACAGCATCTAGTGACAGTTACAGGTCAGTTGGAATTGTGCGTGTTCACCTGCCTGCCCACATCAGTCGTGTTGGTGGTTTACATGCTAAAAACACGCATGTTCAGAGAGGTGAAACAGCAACATACATGAACTTGTAACAAAAATATTTTCAGGGTTCTTTTAGTGCAACAGAGCAGGTGATTTAATATCCCAACAGCTTGTGGAAAGAAAAGGTTGATTGTAATATGGAACATTTGATCCACCCTTGTTGTACTTAGTCGTATATTTAAACTGATCTCAGAAAAAAAATAAAATTGTTACTCAACTATTTGTGAAATCTGTTTCTTGTTCTTTTCTTACACAGAAAAAAAACTTTGTGTTTAAGAAAAGAACCAGAAATAGATTATGAATAAAAACACTGAATGAACATACAAAAGAGTATTTGTGGAATATCTTCTTAAAGCTTAATGAAATATCTAGGCTGATAAGCCTTTCATGAAAAGGGGGAAAGAATATGGTAGACAAACTATATTACGTTTTTGAGTCAGGCTGTCAGTTTTAGCTAGGGTTGCCAACTTTCAGAAATTCAAATAAGGAATGCTGTCTCAGAAAAGTGGTGCAGGGATGCTATCCATATCATTATCTAATTAGCAAAACCAGAAAAAGCAAACATCACAAAAGTAATCCCAGATCCTGTTTCTGAAATCTCACTAAAATTCATTTTCAAGATGTTTGTCTCGAATCAACAATTTATTGAGCAATTCCAAGTTTGATTTATTAGTGAGGTAAAAAAAATAAGTCACAATAAAACAATCTTTTCATAAATGAAGAGAAAAAAAAGTGGCTCCTGAGATTTAAGATCCCCTTCTAGTTAAATGTGGGCACTGATCTAAATCAGAGGTCTCCAGTCCTGGTCCCCGAGAGGCACTATCCATGGCTCCAACACACTTGATTCAATGGTTAAATCATAAAGTTAAGCAGAAGCCTTTGAAACTAATCACCAACAGATTATAAGCAGGTAAATTAAAGTAGAGAAATCTCTAAATTTAAAAGATTTTCTTTGCTTCAACACACCTGATCTACAACATCTGGACTATGGCTGAGTGAAACAGCCTGAAATCAATATCAAGGTATATTTACATATATTTAACCTGTGACCAGATTTCACCTCGATAACGATAAATGGACGATAACTACAGGTATGCACAAAAAGGACAGTTGTTCAATAGATGGGGCTGTCACGTGTACCACCTTGAGTCACATTGTCATATGACTCAAGGTGGTACAGCTTCTTAAAGGGACACGAAAGTCATCAACCTACACACATCTTTTCTTTTTTTCATTATCAGATTTATTGACATGAGAAAAGTTATACCAATCTGAGTCTTAAAATTTGATAAAGATACATTTATGATTTATTGCCCAGCCATAATATGGACACAAACATGGAGCTTAAAAGTGAGACTTTTGTGTGAACATGTGTGTATGAGTGTGTCTAAAATTTAGACATGAAAATTTAGCTTGATGGCCTGCTAAACAGGTAACAGAGCCATTGAATCAGGTGAACGACTCAAACTTGTTGGAAAGGGGCCCGAGGGCCAAAGGTGAAGACTTCTGATTAAATCATTCTGAGTTGTGGGGCAATCATTAATGAACTGAATCATCAACACGTAAAAACAACGTATTTTCTTGTATTTTTTGCAGTTTTTCATTAAATGGAACAAAACTAGCTAGCTAACCATCCTAATATCATAGTTTGCTACCATGGAATTTTGCTAGTAAGTAAGTAAATCGTATTAACTAGCAAACTATGGTAATAAGATTATCATGTGTATAACCCCCGCGCTGTGGTTACTTGTACCCAAAAGACGCAACACACCAGTTTAATTTATCCGTAAATAAATTCACAGTGGCATTGTTGGCAACCGTAGTTTCAGCTAACTAGCCTTAGCATGCTACTCACAAGGTTAGCTAACCAGCTAAAAGAGGTATTGATTTTCTCTAAATCTTTCAGTTTCAAATGTTTCAAAAAGGGTTTACACAGTTAAAACATGTTTATATTTTGCTGTTTACACTTGATTATTAAACACAAAGAGATCAATTCCTTTTATGTGTCTCTCTTATTAACCATTTTACATCGTGGTACAGTAACAGGTGAAAAATCATAGAAATGTGAGGTTGACTGATCAAATACTTGATTAAACACCACTGTCTTGGAAAATCAATCTATTCATGCATGTGAAAACAACCAACAATGATTTATCACTTGTTAATACAAAGAGGGGTTGTTTAATCATTCTGGCAATTCTTGAGACACCCAAAACAAGAATTAAGTTCCCATAACCTTCTCTAATATTCAAACACACTAGAAGAAAAAATATGAACCTCTCAAAAGAGTTTCTCATATTTTGAATTGTCTGCATACTGCAGTACTTGAATACATACTCATACAGTATCGTTTATAGCAAATAACTGAATTATTTCATTTATTTAGCACAAAGCATGCTGAATAAAAAATGTCACTTTTTTAAAGTGTCTAAAGTGACCGTGTTTTTTTTAATATATCTTCACTCGCAGCTCATTTGTCAACAACTGCGATCTATCTACAAATGCATGACAATAACCAAGAAGTTTAGGCATCTAAATCAATAAAGAGAAAAGTGATTGCCTAAAATGGTTGATAACCAACTTCAGTCTTGTACAAACTTGCTCTCTTTCCTCAAATAGAACAAAGACCTCTAGAGGAGGCACAAAAAAGACAGCGTGAGGGCGTCGGGAGTTGTGTAGCAGAGACAACGGAGTCATTTTTGCTGTTTAACAGGGTCGTTTCTGCTCTGACTTCTAATTACGATATTATACGTGATGAGAGACAAAGTGAGAATTCGAGAAACATTAAGTGAGACAGAAAGAGATCACGAGGTCTGCTGTGAAGCTTATGGAGGCACCATACCCAACTGAGGGAACACTCAAACCTATATTAGTGGATAAACTTGTCCATGTTTAGCCGCTATAAGAAAAAAAAAAATAAAAATCAGGTTCATTGTTGGGTCAGGAGTGTCATCACTTCCATCCCCTGAAATGAAAAAAATATGTTTAAAACTATAAGAAAAAGCAGTCTTGAGTGGACTTAGTCATTTAGATGACTTCTCTTGTAGTTATTGCATTAAAGCCTCTGATCCACATGAATGCTACTGTAACAGCACAGTGACAGTCTGGATGTGGCTACAAAAAGAGCAAGAAAAAGCAAGAAAAAACAAGTTCCTGTACATGCACGTACTGACCCGCCTCTCTCGCCTCCAGATTTGCATCCTCACAGCCCTATGCAGTTTTTGAATAAAGAAAAAGGCAAAGGTGACTTCATAAACGGTAAAGAGTCTGCTGGTATCCCCACCGGGCTGTGACTGTTGGTGACAAAGTGCAAAACATCACTTGTCAGGAAGTTTCTAAAAAGTCTCTAAACAGCTGTGAGTATTAACGTTCTTGCAGGAGTTGCAGAGCCTGACTGTTTTGTTGCTGGAATATTGACAAGGCAACATCGCTGAATACATTTTCTTTTTAAATACTCTCAGGCATCTGGAACTCTTAACAAGTTAGCTTAGTGCGACAGAAAATATGAGAAATGTGAGAAAAAAGGTGTGACTGATAAGACAAAAAAAAAAAACAAGTAAAAGATATTTCTGGCCCGATAAAGTTTTAGACTAGTACAAAACTCCTGGAAATGTGACAATTTCCGCAGTTCAATTTCCGCAATTGTTCATTAATAGTGAGGGCCGCATTCCACTCCTGCAGCTGTGAGTGTTGATTGTTTTGTAAAAGCGCCAAAGAGCAGAACCTCAATTAAATGGAATGCAGCTACTGGTAATACACTAGTGCCCTTCCTTCTATTTTAAATATGTCCTAGAATTCAAACCCACATTTCCCTTGCTGTTGACAAAAACAGGCAGTAGTGCTGCCACGATTAGTCAATTCGACAAAATCACGTTGACCAAAAATGTTTTGCCTGCTGCGGCAACTTCTGCTGCATTCCGCCTTTCTGCTTGAGGCACATGCGCATAGTGGCCATCCGTGTCAGCCGTCGCTTCACCGGAAAACAAGACACGGCGAGCCAGAAACGTACATCAAACGTTTGGGAGCATTTTACAAAGATATGAAAGAAGCACGCACAGTGCAAAATCTGCAAAGTAGATCTTTCCTTTCAGGGGAGCACAACGACTGATGATGCACAAACACCTTAAAACATCATGGCGTAGGACGAAGAGAGCCTCTGTAAGCGAATGACCTCTCGTCAACTCATTCACTGCCATTGACAATAAAAGTCGTATATTGCATTCTTTAACTGTTAGGCAACTATAATAACCCTAACCCTACCCCCCCCCCCCCCCCCCCCCAAAAAAAAAAAACAACAACAACTAGGAATCGAAATACAAAAAGTTGAGCAATTCCGGGAAAAATGAACAGTTGGAACCGGTTCCATTCGATCAACTCTAGTCATTGAGCCGAGTGGGCGGGGCAAAGCGGTCTTTCCATTGTAAGGCTTTATTATGGGGTTGTGTTTGGCCATGGATCAGGGCTCCTGGGAAATTTTGAGCCCCAAGAAAGTTTCATATACGTTGAAGACCCTCAGTGAACAGTTTTTAATAATAATAATGAAAAAAGGAAAATCATTGTTCTAGGACCCCTTTAAGCAATTATGTCCTCCATGATATAGGTGTGGTGCAAATTAAATGAAGATGAACTGAAAAGAAATGAAGGCATAATTAAGATACTTTGAGACTAAATCTCAAAAATTTTGTGTCTTTTCCAACAGCCGTAGCCCAGAGAGGAAACAGCTTTAGTGCTGCTTCAATTCAGCATCTACTCTTAAACTGACGGCTTCTTTATTTTTTTTTTTGTCAAAAATTACACAGTCTAGCTTAAAATACGACACAATGTTACAATGGCTGGGTAAAGATTTAAGTGGTAGTTTTGTTTCCCCTCAGTTTGGCAACACTGCACATGGTTTAGCTGGTCGAGCTGTAGCCTGAGCAAAGAGCGCTCCCCTGGTAGCGGAGTTCCAGTAATCTAACCAAAACTCCATCACACATAAAGTCAGACAACACATTTATTTCTTTTCAACAAGGTTTCTTTTTCATCATCACGAAAGGCATATACTATTTTCTTTGTATGTTACTTGTTATGTACGTATATATTTTATTAGTATTTAAAAGAAAGAAAAATAAGTTATACATTTTTGCTGAATAAGATTGAAGAATATCAGCAAAGGGCAATGTAAACCATGGTCCATCTAAAGCAGGTGAAAGGTACGGTAGCTCGCCCTTTCCCGACTCGCCCACAGTAACAGATTTGCATAGGCAAAAAATGGGATTAGCCCTTAGACAGTGGATTCCTGAATTCTTTATAGAGATGCAAACTCTAGTTCAGCTCAACACAATTAAAAAACAAATATACATTTAAATAAAAATAGTCATAATAATGTTGACTAGGCCAAGCTCTCTCACTCTCTCTCTCTTTTACCTTTCTGGTCATATACATCATCATTTTTCAGTGCACATTTTTTGTTTACAGTGTTAGGCTTCAAGTAGATCTAAAAGCAAAAACAAAAGAAAAAAAATCTTGTACATTTAAAACTAGATGTGAAATAAATTAACCAACATGAGAGGTAGTGAAAAGCCTACGACGACATTTGTCTCTTGTTTTTTTTTTCATTACTAAGACAAAAAATAAAAATAAACATGTCAGTAAGGCCAAAGCTTTGCAGACCTCCAATCTCATCAGGACACTTTGACTCCCATTCTTTTGTTGTTTTTTTCTCAATGAAACCACAGCCCTGTTTCAAACACCCACTTGGAATCCATGGAAATTTCAAAAATCTAACCTCAGCGATGACACTACATCAGTTCACATCATCATCATTGCTTGTAAAATCCACATTTTCTAAAATACACAAGCATGTACTTTTCCCCACTGGGTAAAAGTCAGAATAAGTTAGGAGGAGAGGACAAAAGCAGGAAATATGGGTTTCTGCTCTGTTTCTACCCATCTTCTAAGACCAGACCCAGAGACTCACGCCAGCTCTAAACCTGCTGGCTTTCAGCTTTTTCACGGTTACATGTATGCCATTAGATACACACATCTCACATCATTTATAAATGTAAACTTGGTTTGATTGCACCATGATTTCATTATCTGGTTTGTGGTGAAACATTCTTGTGTTAGTTGACAAATAGACAAAAAGGAAATAACTATTGTGCAGAGGAGTAATTTTGCCAGTCAGAGCTTCATGAGTGGAAAAGTTCCAGAAATGCAAGATCTAAAAATGCTTTTAGTTATTTTTATTCGTCCGCGAATAAAACGTTTTTTTTTTCAAAGGAGCAAGTGTGAAAACTGACCTCCACTTTTAGAAATGTTTACCAGGACGCATGCATGTGCACAGCTGTTGATTAAAGCAGAAAGCGATAGATCTGGTGGACCTTCATGTATATTGTCTTTAGGAGCTGCATTAACAAAGGTTAAAGAGTATATTTCAGTGAGAGACCAGGGAAACTTGTGGGAATATCATTGGTTTTAACTAGGGATGTCCGATATCATCGGCCGATCTTGGCATTAAATGTAATATCGGAAAAATTCGTTATCGGTATTTAGTCTTTTAATAACACAACTTTTACATACCATGCACAGATTATACATCAAACTCTTTAACTACTTCTCTCAGAAAATATGAAACATGACACATTCAAGGTATTAATATATTTTTGTTTATTTGGCACAACTGACCTAACTGAAAGTGAATTCGTCATATTTAGCACAGATATTAAGTATAAAAAGAAGATATGTGATGTTAGCCATCTAAAATAATTGTGTTTTTCTTTCTTTCTTTACTTTTTTATGAAGGGGACCCCACATGTATTGGTTTGCACCAATATCACATTTAAAGTGACAGGGTGTATTTTTACCTTTAAATCTCTGGAAATATTAATCAAAATGTTGTTGAAAACTAATAAAATGATGTCCAGCCATTGAAAAATACGATAAAAATTGAGTCTAAAAGACAAAGGAGTCCGGGTCTAGCGTCTTTGGGGTACGCCATATTAGACGCCATGTTTCCTTCTAGCCGGCTCGGGGTCCTGCGCCTGTTGATGATGTCACACTAGATGATTGGCTGGATGTACGACCTACGGAATTTACGTTACCACATTCAAAAACATTTTGGCAGTGAGAAACACAAATTTAATAACAAACTGCTAACCTCTTTCCAAAACTGATGTGAAAGAACAAAATCAAAAAAGAGATGCAATAAATGTTGGCCGAGCGGTATTGCCACAATCCGACGACGTCATCGTCAAGCGCAGGACCCAGAGCAGATCCAGAAACTACAGCGTCAGAAAAATACAATCGGCATTTCATTCTCTCTACGAAATTAACTGAAGGACTGTCTTCTTCCAGCTCTTGGAGAGTACAGACGCTTTTTTCCTCCTCTCCTCCCTATCTTATCCCAAGGCTCTTTGTCTGTTTTTGGGTGGACGGCGCTTCTGCATTTTTTCTGGAAACTGGAAATTATTAAAAATGGACCTGGTCAGTTGGTCTCTCAACGCGATTGACAACATTTTTTCAACAATGAGAACGGGAGAAGGGGCTCCTGGATGCCCCTCTGGGACAGAGCCAGTTGGGCATATCATGGACTCCTGGAAACAGTGGAACCTGATCTGCCTCACTCAACTGTCTGTAGAGGATTCTGAAGACGTCTGGATATTCAAGGTGTTGGTGTCAGGTTTCGTGCTGTTTGGCCTGAGCGGTTACATGGCTTACCGGAAAATGAATGAGCTGTCGAGGAATATTGGCTCAATCTCGGAGCTCAGGGATGGATTACACCGCGATGTGAACGCACAAACTCATAATTGTCGAGATGAGTCGTAAGCTTGGAACTTTGGCTGAGATTCAGACTCTGGCACAGAAGGTGGATTCGATCAAGGAGAAAGTCGACGTATCAGCACGGATTGGGATAGATTAATTACGCCATTATTGGATTTAGAGGGGTTGAGGACCAACAGAACTTTAAGACAGAGAGGAAATTATCTCTGTCTGGCCCCAAAACAAGTTCTTATCTGAATCTGGTGCCCTTGAGCCTGTGAGGCTGAAGCGATAACTCTCCCTCAGAAGAAATGTGGAATGCTGCCGTCGCCATGGCAACTCTGTCTCCCTGTCCCAGCCTGGGTGGGACTTCGACTGGTGAAGGCCGTTGAATCATTTCCAGGAGTCACTGTGCTTTCTAAACCCAACTACCTCCCTCCCCTGTCCAAACGGAAGTGATGAAGAGCGCTGCTCATCGTGGCTGCATGCACTGATGTGAGGAGAGTCCCAACCCTACCTCCCCACCTAGTGGACACTTATGTTGTTTAATGTCTGAAGTCTGTTGCATTTCTGCATAACAAAGAAATGGTGCTTTCTGCATAACAATGCTGCCCTTCCTGTGGAGGGTAACTCTGAAGTGCCTTTTTTTCCTCCACCTGACTCAATCCTCAAATATAAACCCTCTGATCTCTATTAAGGTAGCGCGACTCGGGTTGCGATGTGTCTATGCCTATGTAAGTATGTCTGATCTCAGAATTGTGTGTACTGAAACTCTAGTTTCCCTCTGGGATTAATAAAGTATCTTTGAATTTGAATTGAATTGAACTGAATTTGAATCAAAGGCTGAGGAGTCACGCTGAGGTTGTGTGCTTTCTGCTCCACATGTAACATTTACCGTGATGTTTTCTTAAACTAACGACAGTCACGGCGATATGGTGTAAAACTACCCTGAAATGTATGTACTGCCCCCATCGACATATAAATATTGGACAATGGGTTTTCAAAGGCTCCAATAACACATTTTTGAAGATAAATGGGAGGTGGCCACCACCGCCATTTTGACCGTGTCACAGGTTCCGTCAAGCCCAGACAATTCCACAAAAGGGAAGTGAGGTGGGGCAGTAAGGCTGGGAACAACTGACGACACCCGGTCGAACTAGCTACAAGCTAACCTGAAGCTAACCCAAAGCTAACACGGAGGTGGGAGCTAAGCTAACGGAGGTAGCAACCTAGCTACAACCGGAGTTAACTGTGCACAACACCAGAGCTTCTGAGTCAAAGATCTGCTGGGTAAAACCGGGTGGAACACAGAGGTCACCGAGAGCTCCACAAGCCGGCAGCCGCACAGCAGACAAGCGCCGCTGCGATCGGAGATGCACAGAGCTAACGCTGGAGAGAACCGGGTGGAAAGGTTTCCATCCCTGAGCTCCACAAGCCGGCAGCCTGCGCAGCAGACAGAAGCCGCGATCAGACAGAGATGCGCCGAGCTGCGGGGAGGGGAGAACCAGCCAGCAGCCCGTGCAGCAGACAGAGATGCGCCGAGCTACGGGGAGGGGAGAACGGGTGGAAAACAGAGGTCTCCCGAGAGCTCCACAAGCCGATAGTCGGAACCCAGCTCCACCAACATGTTATATTTCAACCCATTTTCTAAAGTGCAGCATTATGTTAAAAAATGAAGTGGAGACTCCTTGGACGCTCTATTAGTGCAATTAATGCCACAGCAAGTCATTTTGTCCAACAATTGCACAAATAATGTCCAAAAAAGAATACACAAACACAGAGACTCAAAATCCCGGAACAGTTTCCAAGCCAGACCGAGGCTCTACTGAGGCCTTTCCACGGAGCTAGCTCTGTGGTCACGTGGGTCTGATGCTCATTAATTATACAGAATTTTAGGCTTTTAATAGACTTAAACAGAAGAGTGAGAAAAAAATTCACCCCCCTCAGAGTTGTCATGAGTGTAAACTAGATAATTTAAACAAAAAACATGTTCTGGAACCAGGCTGTAAACATGTTTATTTCTGCTGTGAAATTGGTGTTTTTAACATGGGAGTCAATGAGGATTTGCTCGCTTCTGACACCAGCCCCCAGCGGATGAGGGTGGAACTGCAATTTTTGGTACTTCCGGGACTGTTTCAATTTTTGAGCCGCATTGTGGGGGCTTGACTGCCCCTTAGCGCCAGGAAAATACACACTGCCACTTTAAGAGTCTATACCTATATCAGATGTAATGGATACATTAAGAAGCCAATATCAAACATCCCTAGTTTTAACGTCTTTACCTTACAAAAAATAATAAATTATAACAGGCCGTTATTCATCTATTTAGCAAAACGTGCAACCAGTACAGCACCTTGTTTATTCTGAATTATCTTTTTTTTTTTTTTGGTTAAGATGACTTTCTGACAGTCTAAAAAAATGAGATAGCTTCTCAGAGTAACCCTAATCGAACCCCAGTAATTGAAGCCAATTAATTATCCTGTCGTCTGGACCGCGCTTGGCACGTGAAGTTCAGGTAGTTAAAAAAAGTCGGCCGTATTTATCTGTTCCGCCATTTTCTGGAACACCTTTGACACCAACAAGATCAGATATTCACCAATAGACATGGCCAGTGTGCAAAGAAGCTTGCTTATTTTGCACTCATGCACCTTCTACTGCAAATGTTTACATCATAAAAAAGTCTGTTTTTATATTCTAACAAAATATTAATGAGATATTTGGCAAAAAACCCCATCCGCTTTTATTATTTCCTGGTAAATCTATTTCTGTATTGTATGCACACACACACACACACACACACACACACACACACACACACACACACACACACACACACACACACACACACACACACACACACACACACACACACACACACACACACACACACACACACACACACACACACACACACACACACACACACACACACAATGACTACATGCTGTTTAAGTCAAGTTAGAAAAATAAACCAGTGTGTGTATGTGTGTGTGAGGGCTGGCAGTAGAAGGGAAGATTAGCATGCTACCTGCTTGTCTGCAGCATGCTTAAACCCATTTGCCTTCTGTGTTTTTGTTCTTTAAAAAAATTTTTTTTTAAAGGCTTGTGTAGAGCATGACTACGCAAATGTCTTTGCCCGCCTGATGTGGTAGCATGGTAGCATCATTTATTCAGCCCTCCTCTCCAGCTAATGAAAAAATGAATAAAACTGCTCTTGGGCAGCAATTAACTGCTCCGAGGGACTACCGTGTACCAGAAAAGCAAGTCAAAGCAAATATCTCTTCACAGCATATTGGAAATACGGTTTGACACCCATTTCTGCTCAAATATCTTGTTTAGCTCCCGTTAACTGTTATGTAACCTGCGACATCTACAGCCTTTCAAACAAAGATCAGGCTTTACGTTTGCTACTGTTGTCCAAACAAAACCGGCTTTCCTATAATGCCAAATTCACAGAAACAATATGCATGTCTATTTTATTCCGTTTCTTATTTATTTTATTCTCCAGTCTTGGGTTTTGCCCAAACTGAGAACCCACACTTTGCCAGGTTGAGATGGTTAAAATTGTAAGCAGGTGGAGAGGGGGACAGAAAAAGGATGGGCGATAGAAGTTGTTGGACAAATCTCTAGCAGTGCTTGCGATGCCTTTTCTTACACGCAAAGGCATTGTGAATTTCTCAGCAGAGATTTTTTATTTTAAGTTCATGAGTAGTAACATTAGATGTAGCTGCCCAACCACAATTCTAGCCCTTACTTCTCCCGGTTAAATAATCCTGATGGAGGAAAGTGCTTGAACAGATAGATGGATGGGTGGATAGATGGAACTATATAAATGGCTGGTCAGAGCAGCACCTCTACAGCAGCAGCTTTAATATCTCTTCAGAAAAAATAAATAAATGCACAAGTGTACTCTTTTCCCTTGATTGAACATGGCGATCAGACAGGGATCCAGCTCCCCTGCCTTAATACCACTCAAAATTCAAAAACAGTTGCAGTCCGCGGCTTTTATCATTAAGCTACAGTAGAGAGAGTGCTGCATGCTGAGCTAATGCTTCTACTGGTTAAAAAGGCAAAGATTCCCCAATTCCCACCTACCACTGGATGTCATGATTGGACCGTGAAGAAATAGAACAGCAAAAACAATGTTAAACAGCTGAGAAATGAGATAAACTTGGAAAAAAATATAAATGAATGTGTGACTGAAATACAGGATCCTAAAATGACAGTAACAAGCATGAGGTTTAAATTGTACAGTACAGGAACAGTGGGTTTGTCCTTTATTCCTCTCTCTTTCTGTTCTCACAACCTGAGGAGTCCTCGTTAACCAACACCTGGGCTTCGGGTTGGCCGCTTCCACCAGTCGCTGATCAATCGGCCGGTCAACTGGAACAAACTGCTCAAATCGCTAGCTAAACAACCACTGGCCAGCTTCAATTGTCTCAAACTCACCAATAGGCAGCCAGCAAAGGCTGACCTGGCTCCAGTGGACAACTGGATAGAAATTGCTTAAAAACACAACTTAAAAACAAAAAAAAAAATACCAGCTATTTTGGATGTTATTCAGTCCTTTCCATCAGAACAGAGCGAGAGATTTTTCCAAACCTGACTTCTGGCACCATAGTGGAATCTGAAGTTTAAGTAGTAGTCTTGTTGGCGTACGTTGGCAATGACAAACGTTTGGGAGAGGTTTAGGTGTCGAGGCAGGTGCGCCTCCTGCTGGCCAGGAGGTCTCTGTAAACGGAGGAGTTGAGGAAACGGGGGAAGGAGTCTCGATGCATCAGTGTGTAAATCTGGAGTTGGGCATCTTCGTACATCAGGCTGCTGGGCTCCGCTAGACTCTGGTTTATTCCTTCTCTTACCCGCGAGTCCAAACTCACCTGAGGTAACAAAACGTTAATTCAGAAAGTTTAACTAGAAGTTCGATCTTTGTGAACGTTAGAACCTTTTTTTTTTCATTTTAGTATGATCTCTTTCAGCAACACAGTGTTGGCTCACCTCTTTGGGTGATAATATAGAGACATAATCTTCGTAAATAATCCTGGCCTTCTCATCTACGGTTGAGGGGTTCGTCTCCTTCTTCAGCTCATCACAGGCCAACCAGAAAAGCAGGTTGTCTTCGCTATACTCGGAGCGCAGAAAC
Organism: Nothobranchius furzeri; assembly: GCF_043380555.1. Lineage (NCBI taxonomy): Eukaryota > Metazoa > Chordata > Actinopteri > Cyprinodontiformes > Nothobranchiidae > Nothobranchius > Nothobranchius furzeri. The sequence continues at coordinate 24,495,973 of NC_091752.1, read as the reverse complement.
TCCCGGAAGACCTCCCTGCCCTCCAACGATCGCAGCAACAACTCGAAGCTCCGTGCCCACGACAGAACCTCTTCTAAACTGGGATGTCTGCATTTTTTAAAATGTAAGGAAACAGTCAGGTTTTAGATGAAAAAGGTACACAACAGACAAAAAAGACACATCAATGGTGGGAATTGGCCCATTCTTACTGTTCTTCTGCAGCTTCAATACTGTCCATTTTGGTGCAGGTTTGGCGTTCAGTTCTTTCGATTCTGTCTTCATTCCTGGATTAGACACAGGAAGCGATCAAGCATGCCAGCGTAAACACCTGTATGCATTTCTAGTGGGTCAAATGTGTAATAATTTGATCCACCTGTAGACAAAAAATTATTGATGCTGCAGGATGAAGGGTCAAGCCATGTAGATGGCATGATGTCAACAGGTATTAACATAAAACTGCAATCGGTCTTATTAATATTATAATCTTCTAATTTATTCTTTTTACTCTAGCTTTCGTTATAACCCAGCTGCACTCTCCTAAAACCTGGAACTGCTTTATAATTGCAGGACCGGAAAACAAAAGGGAGCCAGAAGTCTCTATCAGTTATATGTAAACAGATCAAAGGCACCAATGTCTAACAGCTGCTCTGGGTTGATAATCAGTTTTTCATATATTCCACTTTCCCAACATTTCATACAGTCAAACCACTCATCCTGAAACTTCCACAGATACAAATCAAAACTCTACAGGGCAACATCCAAAATGAAATTTGAAAACATTAATATAAGACTGCAACCTAAGAGGGAATGTAATGTTTGCTTTGCTGATCAGCAGTAGATTAGTTATTTCATGCAGGCCTACGTTCATCCAAATCAGACATGAGCTGTGCAGATAAAAGGCCACCCATGCTTCAAACACAGGATCAGGACTCTGCAGAAACACAATGGCTCCATGATCTTGAGAGCATTATTACTTATTTGTTTGATCGATCAGTTAATCGTCATTAAAGCTACAGATGTACAGATACCAGATTTTAAAACTAGGTAGAAGTACTTACATTAAGAGTATTTGCTGATATTGAGTACTGCATTACTAATACTGTCTGAGAAACAAAGCTCCCATTACAATGGTAACGGGTTCTGTAGTATCAAAGTATGCGTAATAGTACAATTAAATGCATTTGGTATACAGAGTCAGAATCAGAATCAGAAGGGTTTATTGCCATATGTGCGAGGATCATAACATTAGCAAATTGCTGCGGTACTTAGTGCAAGAAATAATAAATGATAATTAAAAATTAGAATTAAAAAATACAAACAATGAAATTAAAATATTTTGGGAAGCAATAATTACAATAGCAGCTACTGCATATACAAGTCAGTGTAGGTACTGGTCAGAGCAGATCAGTTCAGGTGCAAACACAACACAGGGTGAGGTGACTGGAACAAAGCAGCTGGAGCGGGCAGTCTACCATTGACATTCATGAGTCCGACCACAGAGGGAAGATACGTTTTTTTGTGGTGAGAGGTTCTGGTTCGAATGGATTGAAGCCTCCTGCCAGATGGGAGTGAAAGTGTCCAGTGCGAGACAGGTCAGCTGTTATTCAACCTGCACGCCTCAATGTCCTAGAGGTGTACAGGTCCTGTATAGAGGGGAGTTTGCAGCCAATGACCTTCTTAACAGAGTGTACAAAACGTTGCAGACTTTTCATGTCCCTGGAGGTAGCTCCAGCGTACCACACGGTGATTGAAGAGGTGAGGATGGACTCGATGGCTGCGGTGTAGAACTGCCTCATCGACTGTACTGGAAGAGTTGCCTCGGGAAGTACATCCTCTGCTAGTCTTGTTTTATGACGAAGACGATGGTGGGCTCCCACTTGAGGTCCTGGGTGATGGCGGTGCCCAGGAAGCGACATGAGTTCTACATCGTGATGGGAGTGTCAGACAGGGTTATGAGGGGGAGTGGGGCTGTGTGTCCACCAGAACTTCCGTTGTCTTCTGTGTGTTGTTGTGGCTGCACCAGGACACCAGCCGTTCAACCTCCATTCTTTAGGCAGACTCATCCCCATCAGAGATAAGTCCAATGATGGTGATGTCGTCTGCAAACATAAGCTTGACAGACTCGTAGTTGGAGGTGCAGCCGTTAGTGTATAGACAAGGAAGCTTTATTTATACAGCACCTTACAACAGTATAAAACTGACCAAAGTGCTTCACAGATTTTAAAAACAATAAACAACATAAAAATGCATAAAAGCTAAAGCTTAAGAACTAAAAAGACTCTCATGCTGAGTTAACAGCCAAATCTTAAAAATAGGTTTTCAAAAGAGATTTAAAACCAGACAGTGAAGAGGCCGACCTAATGCTTAAAGGCAGCGCACATTGCAGAGCCTAGGGGCCGCTACAGAGAAAGCCCTGTCACCTCTGAGCTTGCGCCTTGTTTGTGGGGCTTCCAGGAGCATCCAGTCAGCAGACCTCATACAGAGAAGAGCATAGGAGAGAGAGCACAACCCTGAGAAAAACCAGTGCTTATGGTCTGCAGGCCCAAGACATTCTTCCCCAGCCTCAATTGCCGCTTCCTGTCTGTCAGAAAGTCAGCGATCCACCTGCAGATGGGGTCAAGCAAGTTCATCTGGGACAACTTGTCTTGGAGGAGATCTGGGAGGCTTGTGCTGAAGGTAGAGGAGCTGAAGTCAACAAACAGGATCCTGGCATTGGTACCCGGGGAGTCCAGATGCTGCAGGATGACGTGTACAGACCTGTTGGCTCTGTAGGCAAACTGTAGGGGTCTAGGAGGGGGGGGGGGGGGGCTTAATGAATCATTAAGAAACAGTTTTTTCAATCAACCACAACTCAAAAGCCCAAAATAACTTGATGCAAAGAATGAATCAATGTGTTGTTACCATAATAAAAACCATTACAAAGTGTAAAGTTGCTCATTTAAAAATATTGTGAAAGTGAAGTCTATGTAGCATTGCTCTTAACCTTTCATTTGAACTTTGACTTTATGATCTACATAGGCATTATAATAAAAATTCTTCTGGAAAAAAAAGAAAGAGTGAAGACACCTTTGGTCTCCATCTTTTATCCTCTTCCAACAGTTTATTGTACTTGAGTAAATCCAACGTTTCAGTGGAAGTCTTTATGTAAAACACTTGGAACAACACGGCCTGCCGCTGTCTATCGTGGCTCAGTCACACTTGCTGATTCCACAATGCGACACACTCTCAGCAGTCTATTTTGGGAGGATCTTTCCTTCCTCTTGCTGTCTCTTGTCAAAGTCCCTATTGTGCAGCAGTAATGGGCTAAACCAGCCAAAGCCCCGCGGCGCCCTCACAATACAGTTAAATATACAGGCTTTTCTTCACAGCTGTTTTGCATGTGATGGGTGGATGAAAATAGAAGGCACTCTGACCAGATAAGGACCTTGTGCAAAGGGTGGGAGAGGATGCTCTGTTTGACCCATTAATATTTTTATTAACATTCTAATCTGGTCTCTAACCCTGTGCCTCAACAGCACAGCACAACGTCCAACTCAGAGACTCACACTTCTCCCAGAGGTGTCAAATCACCCCGTCTTGCTTCAACGGCACGGTAAATGAACACATAGGTTAGTGAGGACGGTTCTCCTGGACCATTCTGGAGATCGGCCACCAGCATTCGACTGAAAAACTCACAGCAGAGTCACAGTCTACAAGCTGCCACCACTTCGGATGAAGTGGTGTGAAAGAAGCAGTGCATTCACTATTCACTGCCTGAAAACAATGTTTCATTCACTCCTCTCTCCTGGCAAGAGTGGAGCCGCAGCAAGGCAGCTTCAGGAGCTGCACAACTCTTTTTAGTGCCCTGCTCAGGGGCAAGAGAGGCTCAGTGCAACGCTGACATACAGGGGAAATTGTACATGTGAGGATGTAACTCATCTGTTTTGTTTTCAAAACAAACTTAGGACATGCGGCATGCTGTTTCAGTCAAATGTTTCAATCTGGGACTTCATTAACAGGAGAATGAGTGAAGAAGTTAAACGCTGAACTCATAACCTGCTTCAGAACCTCTGTTACCATGGTGACCTCAAGAGAGCCTCCTTTGTGAAAACAAAAAAGTACTCTTAAGCTAAATTTAGGCGGCTAAGCAAGGACTCACAGAACAGCTCCCTCCCTGTGGTCTCGGTAATAGGTAAATACAACCATATATTAGATGAAAACAAAATACATTCGATAATTTATTAGCACGCAGAATTAAATTTAGCTACGAAGACTTGAAGAGTCCATCTTGACCTTTTAATTTTCTGAGCTTTTCAGCTCCGATGAAAGCTGCACAAGCATTTTTAGTTTTTCATGCGAACTTTCTGTAAAAAAAAATCTTGTTCGTCCAAATTTTAGTTTTTGGTGTCTACTGTATATAGTAAACCTTTTTTCATTACACTGTAGCAAAATGTTTAAACTTTAAAAAGCAGCAAATATTTAGTATTGCTTCTAAACAAGTGACTTCAAATGTGTATGTTTATTTTCATATTTTTGAGTCATTGTGACTAATATATTAAGTTTTAGCATTAATTAAAGAGCAAGTTACCCCCTACCAGAGTCTTACTCCACTGCAACTTCCTGTTTGAAAAATGCAACAAACGCAGTTACCTGGCAGACCGAGAGGGCAAAGCCACTAACAAACACACACACAGGCTCACAACGACATTGTGACATCATATGGTACCGGCTAACATCATAATGTAGGTCTTAGCCAATCGTGATGGCAGATTTACATTCAAATGGAGTGCAGAGATTTTACCTGAAGAGGGCACAACACTGACAGTCTTAGGCAGAATATTAATTTTTTTACTATGATGCATTAAAGTGTCAAATTATTGACTACACGTGTCTACAGCACGTTTAGACACTCGTTTATATAGTTTATCAGCAAAATAAAGTTGATTTGGGGGTGACTTGCTCTTTAAACTTC